>NW_008673260.1:16109-17465 GCF_000695815.1 Acanthisitta chloris
ACTGGATGTGGCACTTAGTGCCATGGGCTAGTAACCATGGTAGGGTTGGACTCGATCTTGGAGGTCTTTTCCAACCCAGTGGATTCTATGATTTTATGAAAACAGAGAAAAAATAATCAGGGAAGAAAGTTACATCAACTATTTTACAGTCCTTAACTTTTGCATTTGCACCAAATCCTGTATTATTTTATGCAAATTTGCTTGCCTAGTAGGAGTCAAAGCCTCAAATCCAAAGCTTTCTTGTACTTTGAGGAAGCTCAGATCTGAATTTCAGACTTACTTCTAGCTATTAGCCTTAAAATACTATTCACAAATTCCAAACTGACTTCCCACTGGTGTTCCAGGCATGCTGCAGGGTCCAGGAGAGCAGCACCAGAGAGTTCCTTGATGAGGATAATATTTCCTATAAACCATGGCCTTCCACCACAAAAAGCCTGTCTTGAAAGATTTTCCTGCATTTGTTTTTCACTTTCCAGAGCTTCTGAAAGGTTTTGCTGCATGTTTTTCATCTTCCAAAGCACTATAGCATCAGCATTGCCAACCAGGATGAAAAATGGTTCGAATACGTAACTACATTTCAAGGCTAAATCTGCAGCTCCTCTATCAGAGGTCCAAAACCTTGATCTGTATCTCCATGCCTCTGACACATGGATTTCTTTGGTCTAAGAGCTTTCAGGGATGCTGCCTGCCATGCTCCACACCCCACAGCCTGGGTTTGTTCAAAACCTACATACTACGGTGAGCAATACCAAGGGATTTAGCCAAGCCTTTGGCAGAAACCCGAGATCCAGGGACCAGAGAGGAATCTGTTCTTGCCATCATGTCTGTTCCTGGCTGTTAAGTCAAGATAAACATTGCCCTCCAAGTTCTCAGAGGAGCTGTTGGTGTCTAAGAGGACTAACAAGACCAGAGGAGAGGAGACAGCTGTCACTGGGTTTTGCTTTTGGCACCTGGTGGTTAGCTCAGCTCAAAAGAGGGATGCCACAGGCTGTGACAGCAGCCACTGCTTGACTTTGCTGTCATTTTACATGAAGAATAACTATTTCCCAGGAAACAACACTGCAGTATAAAGGAACACATCCTCCTGATTTCCAATCAGAGCTTTGTTTGGTTTTCCCTCTGTAAGTTAATTACTTGTTTCTGGAAATCCTAACTGTCTCCACAACAAAGCAGGAAGGTGAGAATTAACTTCAGTGTGTCAATCACTCAGTCTGGGTATCCAAATTAGACAGGACAGGATGTAAAAACTGGCCACAGCCAAGGCCTCTGCCAGTGCTTGTGCTAGCATTGATGTTGGACTCATGGAGAACATCCCAGTACTCTGGATCACAGGAAATCAAGCTGCTCCATGACTCT
>NW_008673260.1:17482-64453 GCF_000695815.1 Acanthisitta chloris
AGACAGACGTGGAAGGGAGGACAAGACCATGGTGGCCTGCAAGAAGCTTAGCCCCATCCTCATTGCAAAGCAATTCCTTCCCAGCTCATAGGAAGACCAGATCTATCCTTAGTTTAGGACCTGCAGTCCTAGGAGCACTTAAGTCACAGCAGCTTATCATCCTGCTAAACATGGGGGTTTTCAAAAACAGTATCTAAAAACACCTGCTGGCAAGTCCTGGTCCCACTGCCAGTATTACACTGCCAGGCTTCAACAGCTGGAGCTCACACAGGCACAATTCACTGCTCTCAAAGGGAATGATGGATGGACCAACCACCCTTCTCTAAAGCACTGAGGGAAACCTGTCAGCTCAGCTCAGGGACCAACACAAACCTGATTCTGCACCCTCACTAGGCAGAAACTGCACTTGCTGTCCTTTAGCAAAGGTCTGCTATCAGTGCAGTGCTGATTTACACCCTGTCAAACATCTCCTTCAGCTTCTTGATGAAGAGGAGAGGTTTATGCCAAGAGGGTCACAGCCATAGCAACATAAGCATTGCCTAGTTTTCCCATTTTCCTGGGCTTTTATTACTGTGACTGACAGCACAGGGCCCTTGACATTTCTGGCTGTTACTAACCTGTCACTCTGGCTAAAGGAAAGGGAAAGTCCCTTGATTTGCACGTGGAGAACAGAGCCTTGCATTCACAGAAAGATTTTCTTTTCCTTTTTTCCCCTCTGGAAAAGCCTCCCACCCAAGGGCAAGCTCCCAATATCGCTTCCAGCTTGCATAATGTTCACTGCAACAGCATCGCTCTGCGCAACAGCCCTTCCAAGTGACAGGGTGTCAGTCCTAGTGTCCAACCCCACACTCATGGGCAGGGGATTCCACACAAGATACCTCAGGATACACAGCATTTCAGCTGGAATTAACTAGCATCCAACCAGGAGATCATGTGTGCCCACCAGCTGCTAAAAGCAGGACACTGCAGGGACAGGGACTGAGCAGTCAATTCATTTCTACAGTGGAAAAACATATGCTGCAATGCATTCAGATACAGACTTTAACATGGCTTGGCAAGTGCCAGGGACAGTTAAAGCTAGGCTGGCTGCATGGGATTCATTCCAGGCAGCTTCTGGTGTGAGTAGTCACTGGGCAACACACCAAAGAACAACCCTCAGAGTATACACTGTGGTGTTTGCAGCAGGTCCAAAGCCATCAATAAAGATAAAGTATTGCTTAGAGTGGAGCAAGAGGTGACAGAAGGTACTTGAGTGAGGCCCTACATGCAATTTCAAGTTTTGACCCCACATTTGATAAGAATTTGGAATTACCTCCAGATCTCCCTTGGTAATGGATTCTTCCTCCACACGGAACTGCAAGTCCTCCACTTTCCTGGGGAGAGGAAAAGACACAAAGAGGAATCAGTAACACCCAGACCAGCACCTTCTGTCTGAGCAGCCACAGCACATGGGCCTCTTCATTACAACCCTGAATCAAGTTTTATGGAGCACTGGGACACATCAACAACAGAGAGACCATTACAAACAAATGAAAAAGCTGCCCAAAAGCTACCGGTAAGATTCTGTGTTCCTATAAAAAACAGCCAATGTTAAAAAGTCATGTCATGGCCAGCAGAACTGAAGTCTGAGAGGAGAGGGATACAAACCACCTCTGAGGACAAAGAGCTCAGCAGAAACTGAGCAGCAAGACCCATGGAGCAGGACAGGTAGAAGTAAGCTTTCCACATGGCAAACATTTGCCTTCTTGCAAGGCACATCCTCATACACACACCCCTACTGTTCTCTAACACTGAAAACAGGCAAACCACAATCAGGTTTCACTGGTTTATGTAAACCTTGTTACCCTGCAGCTGGGCACTGGGCAATTCCTGTGCCAAATGCACAGGGTCCATATGAAATATCCCAAGGGAATTGGATCCTCCTTGGCAGAGGGTGGACAATGCTTAATGTTTCTACAACATGAAAATTATGAGTTACCTCACAGAAAAGCTTTCCCAGAGAGTGTACAGGCCAGTCATGCATAAATGTACATGAAGCCACATGCACAAACACAGACATGAGGAGGAATCTCTTCTCTTTTGGAAGAGGAAATCCAGTAATGATACCAAATAATTCAATCTTCTGCTAAACTCAGCCCTCTTTGTTCTCTTTACTGGTTTAAAAAAGGCAATAATGAGGATGTTGAGCTGGTAGCCAGATGTAAGGACTCTGATTCACTTACAGACAAAAATAGCTGTGAGTGTACATATCTAACTTCATAAACAAGCTTCCTTGTCTAAACCTCCTCTAATTAGGGGAGGCATCTGTTGATATTTAGGGAAAAACTCAGCTGTCTTGGGTTAAAGGGCCTCCTGGAGCTGGGAAAGTGAGCTGTCTACCAGGAGAACAGGGAGACATGCACAAAAGAACAATTCAGCCCCAGGAGGGGCATCATTCAATTGAAATCAACACTGGTTTCAGTTATTAAGTACGCAGAAATGTCTTTTTATTCCCACTGAAGAGTTTAATTATATATATGGTGCAACTGGACTCCAAGAATGACAAGTGGATCTTCACCCTTATCCGGAGAGGAAATGTATGCATCATCATCCATACATGGATGGGGCCCTTGGGGTGTGGGGAGATGGTGAATCATGTTACAGCAAGGCTCTACTCCAGTTTGGCTTCCCTGCCTCAGAAGGAATGTCCTCAAGATCAGCACATCACAAATAGAGGGAGGAAAAGGGTCTTCAGTTGGACAGAAGGGTTAGAGCCTGGTATGGCCCAACCTGCACAGGTCTGTTTATTATCCAGCAATGTTATTTTATACTGTATCCTTAGCCAAAAACACCTGAAAACTTTGTCACTATTCACATGTGACTTAACCTCCCTCACAGCCATCCACTTTACCTCTTCTCCTCTTCCAGCTGGTTCAACAGCTCAATCTTCTCCTTCTGCATCCCATCCACCAAGGCTCGTGCCCGCTGGAGATTTCCTTCTGCCTCTGTGACATACTGTAGTAGAAAAAGAGCCCAAGCCACAGAAGTTATCAATGTTTGAAGTACAGAGTTGTTTAAGGAAAGGATCAGAACAAGGGAAGAAAAGGTTTGGATGATCTGTATCAGAGGATGCTGCGGCAACAAGGTAGATTTTCCAAAGAACCTCAGATGTAGGTATAGAGAAAGCAAAGATTGCTCTAAGTTTGATCCATTCTTCAGTGCCTCTCTGACTTGAACCTTTTGGAGAATCCAGCTCTGATTAAGAGTTAAGAACTTGAAGGCTGAACTGTTTTGCAAGCCTGGTGAAAGATTACCAGGTACAATTCAGTCCTGGTCACAAAGAGAGACATTTCAGACTTGTGTTCACTTGTTACTGCTAATTACTAGAATACACAATGCACAAGGATGATGTCACCTTTGCAGATAATTTGCCATTTCTCCTGCATTTCTGAACAGGCAGGTGTGGCCCAGCACACAAATATACACTGCCCCTAATAGCTGACTGAAGTTTATAAATATGAGCAAGGAATCTGGGGCAACAGCAGTCATTGATGAGTGACACACTGACAAACAGCACAAACAGCTCCTCTCTTTCAGCATTCAGGTGCTTAAAATATCATTTGTACAAATGCTGGTGCAAAAAACCAACCCTAATATGATCAGCCTGTTTTCCTTTCAGAAGTCCTGACTTTATTAATGTGATAAAAACATCCTTTCTGGCAGGAAAGCAGAGGCACACGAACTGAGCTGATATTCTCAGCATCACAAGATCACTGCAATGCAGTCACAGCCAAGGCCAGACTGGGTGGCTGAGGGCAACATATTTGCCCTCCAATTGCATTTCAGCATTCAAATGTATTGATCCACCAGACACTAACTACCTAATGCCTTTTTTTTCCTGGCACAGTCCTTTTCCTGCTCCTGGCTCTGGGCAGCTAGAGCACATGTGACACTGGGAGGAGTGGAGAAAGAGCCTCAGAGCCACCTTCACATAAAAGGCAGAAATTCAGAGCTTAGGTTTCACATACATGGGTAACATTATGACCTGAAACTTTCAGAGGATATCAGATATTCAGGTATTTGAGTGCTAATGGTAAAGCCATATCACCTCCTACCTGCTCATGTTGGGCCTTCATGATGGCAATCTCTTTCTCCACCTCACAGATGTGGCTGGTGGCTTTGGCAACCTCTGCCCGCTCCAGGTCTCGCTCTGCCAGCAGCTGCTCAATGTGCTGCTGCTTCTCCTTCAGTGCCTCCTGGAGAGCTGTGGTGCCAGAGATTTTTCTGGCATATCGAGAAGAGGTCTCTGTCAGCTGGAAAAAAAAAGTTAAAAGATGGGGGTAAAGCTATGTCACTTCCAGGTTAGAAGAGCTGCAGTCCCCTGTTAAATCTGGAATGCTGCTCACCCAATGGTCATTTATGCAGTTCTACAGAGCAGCAGTTCCAGCTCTGGACCCTACAGGTGAGGTTAAGTCTGGGAAAGAGCTGGGCAATGCCCACAAGGTCAATAGCTCTTCTGCACTGCAAGGAAAGGATCATTTCCCAAAGGACAGGACGTGAGGTGGGAACTGGGTCAGGAAAGATTATCATGCATTGTTTCATCTGCCTTCTTAAACATATTTTATTGATGACCTGCACTGGTACAGACCCAAAAAGTGAGCTCAGCTCAGAGCTCAGGGCAGACTGATCTCAACTGGAGACCTGTATGGGCTACTTAGATCCACTCCCAGGAATGACACTGCACCCTTATCCCTAGCCAAGAGGACTGCGGGTGCTCTGCAGCACACACTACGTCAGAGTCAGAGCTGCCTGCTCTGCTGTCTGCCTGCCTGAGCACCTGCCAAAGCCCCAGGCATGTGATCCAGGACAGTGCCACCCTCCACAGTAACACACAGTCACTGGAGGAGCTTTGCACAGCTGTTCAGTGCAGCAGCACACTGCTACACAGCCATGTGGGACCAGAAGCAGTGAGCTCCTTCTGCAAGGATCCCATGTGAACCTGCTCTTGACAGCAGAGATTTACCCCATTGCAGATCACAGTTCAGGCTCTTTAACATTCATAATTGCTCTGTGTCTGTTACAGCACTCATGTCCGTGAAGGGAAACTATTTGTAAGGTGGGTACAGCATCCCACACCCCACTCCCCTCACCTCACGATGGTAAAGGAGCAGCTGCCTCAGTGCTGCTGCTGAAGGAAAACCCCAACCTTCCCACTTTGTGCAAGTCACAGAGGTGGATCAAGGCTGCAGAGTCCATGGAAGGAGCCACTTACCAGCCCACTGCGGCTGGGCCTGCCCCCAACTGACGAGGCCACTGAGCTGACAGAGCTGATGGAGGAGCTGCTGGGGCTGTGGGTTAGGGCTGACACTCCCATGGCCATCCTCTTGCTCTTCTTGGCCTTGGCAGGGCTGGTTGATGGGAACCCAATCCGGATCACCTTGTGAATGGGAGCGAAGAGGCCAAACTTGGGTGGGCACTGAAAATACCTGGAATACAGGAGACGTACCAAGTCAGAGGTGGCAGAGCATCCATCTCACCCAAGCCTTGCAGAACAGCATTGCCAAGCAATACAAAACCCTGACCCACAGCTCATCTCTAAGTGCTTTGCTGTGACATTGTCTCCTACGTGCAAGTGGTTGGATTATTCTCCTTTCCTGTACTTAGAGTCTCCATGTTTTCACTTGTGGTGCTTTAACAGGAAAACCCAAGGTCATTGCCAGGCACTAGCTGCTGTGCACTTTGATGAGATGCCAGGAAAGACCCATCTGGCAGCCTGGAGAGCACAAAGATCCCAGAACACCAGCACAGCCAGAGCACACAGAATTTTTCCTTACAAACCAACCTTCCCAAGGAAGCAACCTTCCCAAAACCTGCATGTTCTCTCTACTCTGCTCTGAAGTCATGCAGTAAAGCATGTCTGCAGGGAGGTGTCAGAGGATCAATCAGGCTCTGCTCTGTGTGGCCCAGCAGTAGGACAAGAGGCAACAGGCAGAAACTAATGCACAGGAAGTTCCACCTAAACATGAGGAAGAACTTCTTCCCTGTGCAGTGACCAAGCACTGACCAGGCAGCTCAGAGAGACTGGATTCTCCCTCAGTGGAGATATTCCAGAACTGTCTGGAGTATCCACGTGTGGATGTGCCATGTGCTCTGGCATGACCTTGTTTCAACAAGGAGGTTGGATGAGATGACTCACTGTGGTCCCTTCTGACCTGAACCATTGAGAGCTTCTGTGTTGAATAAAAAGCTCTGAACCACACAGTTCTGTATAAATGTTCTACAGGGTAAAAATCTTTCCTCCCAAAACAGAAGGGGAAAACGGCATCTCCTAACTTTGAAGCCAAAAATAAAAAACAGAAGGGAAAAACAGCATCTCCTAACTTTGAAGCCAAAAATAGCATCACAACGAACTCTAGTGTGTGCCACCTTCTCTGGTGGGCAAAGAGAAACTGGTTCCCATGCACAGACACTTAGGCAGAAGGGAGCATAGAAAAGGGAGGATCAGATAACTACAGTGCAAGCTCTCCACAACTGCAGTGAGTCCAACAACTGTGTCTCTCTGGAGCCCTCTCTCAGAATACAAATGAGCCAAAACTTGGTGTCAAACCCTGGAAACCCCTTCAGGGCTTGGGCCAAGCAGCACAAGCCAGGGTGCATCTGCTGCTGGCCAGCTGCACTGCAGCAGAGGAAACTAGATCACCTCCAGTGTCGCTTCCCCTTGTTTCGGAGGAGTAGCCAACAGAGAAAGCTGTCTCCAGTAAGAGCTCTCTCCCACAGCCTTCACAACAAGGCTAGGACTAAATACTGTCATAAAACAGCCTGCCCTATGTTAACATAAAAATCAGGTTCTAATGACTAAATGACACAAATCCAGCTTTACTAGCACAAGTCCTCTCTCCAGATGTGAGCAGCTGTTTCTCCAATTCCCTTTTATTTTTAAGTGCTGGCAGCCATATGGTTGTGTCACAGGCAGACCCCTGTGTGCTTGGGAGGCCAGGGAACAGCCTCATCTCCAGCCAGATGAAAATAAAATTCATTTGCAAACATCTGCTCAAACCCATTTTTTTCCCCCATAACAAACTTTAAACAACCACTCCACAACCCAAAACCTCTCAGCCTCCTCGGCCTGCTGCCAACACAGGCCCTTGGGTTTGGAAAACCAGCCACACCGCAGGCTGACCTCTCACAAACCAGCCAAGGCCTGCTCAGCATCCTATTCCCAAACTGCAGTAGGCACAGACAGGCCAACAGCATGGCACAGCCCCTTCCACAGGTCTGTCTGGTGTAAGCACAGACTGGTACTTGTGGCTGCACAATGCCAAAGGCTAATTTCCTCAAAAGACCCTGACAGCTCTTAGCAAGTCCAAACTCTACTCATTTTTTCTCAGTCCAGATTGGAAGTGATTGCAATTAACTTTTATAGTTCAGGAGCAGGAATTGGGTCCAGAACACTTGGCAGGAAAAAACCCCAACAATCGAGTTGAAAACCAAGGGCTGCTCTCACAGAGTGCTAAGGAGCTTCATACTCACATTGCAGAGAGGAAACAGGGAAGAAAAGTGGTGTTGTGATGGCAATGCAAACTGCAGGTGGGAAGCAGTATAGGAAATTTTGAAATAGGGGAAAAAGTCTTCAGTGTCCAAGGCTGACATCTCACAGACTATGCAAAAGCAAAGGTCTGAGCTGTTTAGTTGGCAAAGACTCCCACAGGAGTAGAGGCAGAGAGGGCAGGACAGTAAAATAAGCAGGTAAAGGTTAATATACTAGAGATCAGTATGCTGGACTTGCTTGGCTCTATGGATAAGAAACCAACCAAACCACACTAGCACCTCTGTAGTCTGCACAGACAGGAAAGCAGGTGCAGCAAGCCTCAGTGGGCCAGCAGCAGCCATCTGCTGTACAGAGGGGCTCCCCACAGTGATCCCTGTCCTCTGGGGCTCTGCTGCTGACCCACAGCCTGCAGGCAGCCTCTGCCAGAGAGCTGCTTGGGACAGCCTGGCCCTTCAATCTTCCCCTGATCCACATCCAGACCAGAACCTGCAGGAAAATCAGTGACCCTCCACAAATTTCAGCCAATTCACCACCAATTGATGGCGACAATGTCCTTTGCTTGCTCCTGTTGCCTCTCCTGCTTCCACCAGCCTCCAGTGTTTCGAGTCAGCTCTTAGGGCTCCACTCTCCTCTCACCAGCATTGGTCTAGGGCAGCCAGGCCAGGGATGCTCACTAGATGGCAACCACCATCACAGCAGAGATTCCAGTCCTGGGCAGCCTCGGTCCAGGCTGATTCTGGCAGGACAAGCTGAGGGCAGCATCAAGAATTCCACGAGGCCACAGGAAACATGGGGAAGACTGACTGAGGAGTGCCTGCATGCACCAAGGGAGTTAATTTTCCTATGTTTGTTTCTCCTCCAAAACACTGCTGTTGAAATCAGCATGTGCTATAAGAAAATCAGAAGGCTGGAGGAAAGCTTAAAGGACAAACAGGGACAATGCTGCAAACCTGCTCTTAGCAGTGTGAAACAAAGGAGAAAAGCCTTGCAGACAGGGCACATACCAAAACGAGCTCAGCCAAGATGCCACAGTTCCAGAGGACAGATGACTTCCAAAAGCTGGATTTTCAAAACACAGCAACATAGGTGTGAGGATGAGAGGCAGAGAGACCATCCTTACACTCACATCTGCCTTCCACATGCACAGACAGTAAATCATTTCTGAGCACCCTAAAGGTAAAGCTTAGAGATAATTTGTAGTGTATGATAAAGAAAGCAGAACCTTGGGTTCTCTCCATGATTTATTCTCCACCATCCTGGTTCTTTTGAGAATAGGCTGGAACTCTGCCATCTGCTGCCAATCATTTACTGCTTTCTTGCCCTGACATTGAACAATCAGCATTTGTTAGTTAAAATGAAAGCACATGGCTGCTGGGCAAGGCAAGACTGATCCAGTACAAGAAACCTTTACTACAGAACCTGAGATGTGACACAGCAGGAACCCTCAGCTCCCTGGTTTCAAAGTTAAATCTCTCCTCTTAAGCCAGATTCCCTTAAGAAGCTCCAAAACATCAACAGTACTTCCCAGTAAAGGACCTTGTGAAGGACAAGGGATAAGGTCCACCTGTATTTGAAGCAGGGTCAAAGTGCTGATGTATAACTCAAATTTGAACATCCCCCAGCACAAGATCTGGGGTCATTCCCTTAACTAAATTCCATGTGAACAGGAACAGCTTCCCAGAAAGCCTGAGAGATGTCCCTGCCTAGTTTTACAGATACTAACACGAACTTTTTGAAAAATGAAAGAGTGGAGGTACCAGTGGAGTCAGAGGTGGTAAGATCAATCAGCAGACAACTGTTGCTTTACAGAATTAGTACAAGGACAGAAAACAACCACTCATTGTTCTTTCAGATCCCTGGCAATTTGTCCTCAGGAAGAACAGAATAAAGCAACATTAAGCTGAGGAGAAAAGAAAGTCAAATCTTTATGTTCTACACTTCTGATAGGGTAAATTTTAGATAGAGTACAAGAAGAAAGTTTATGAAGGGAATGTGTGGTAGAAATCACAGCTAACACAAACACAGAATCCATCTCTAGCAAAAACTAAATCCCACTGTAAGTTATCTTCTCTCCCTACTCTCTCCTGTTTCCTGAAGCCACCCAGGTTTCTCCTTCACAGACACTATCTGATCTGCCTTAAAATGCCCCAGTGATGAGGTTTATATTGATCTCCCTGCAAGGCTATCCTAAAGCCTAGAAAACTCCAGACTGGACTCACCCAACCCACAATGCCCAACCAAACAGCCCTAACTCTCCCACTAGGTCCAGTTGGCACTTGTCCTCAGCCACTCCAGGAGGTGTGTAAGAGCCTACATGTCCCAGGTTGGGGTTCAGAGCACACAGTACCTTGTACCAGCAACTGCCCCATCATTCTTCCCCAGGGGCTCATCCAGCTCCACACCACACCACTCTCCTTTGGCAAAATCCGTTTCTCCCACGTAGCGCACAACTCCTGTCTTTGTCCCACCAACCTGTTGGAGACAAGAGTCCAAGGGTTAGAGATAGCAGCACTGGCACAAGGAGACTGAAGCTGGGACAGGTATGGAGAGAGTGGGACAAGACATGAGTACTTCTGCTTCAGAACTAATGAAAGCAGCACAGACAGTTCTTACATCAAGTTCTCCTTGCTTGTTGTCTCTCCAATAACTACAAGCAAGCTGACAAACTCTCACTTTTGGGCCTGCCTGGAAAATGTCAGAGTAAATAGAATGAAAACATGGTGCAATTAGCTGACACCTCAAAATAAGTTACTTGGGAGGCCATGAAGGAGTTTAAGCCCTGCAGGCACAGCTCATACCTGTCTTCCAGAAAGAACCACGATCTGCACTGACAGGTTTGCAGCCCTGTGCCTTTAGCTGGCAGTTCTGAGCAGAGCTGGGACAGGACATCAAAGGGACAGCTGAGCCAGGAAGGCACTTATCTCTCCTCAGCTTGCTCCCACACAGGGTTTGCTAAGGACAGAGGGAACTGCTCAAAATAGAGGTGTGTTGTACAGAAAAAAAACTCCACTTTTACCTCCACTTCCTACAGCAATTCCTGGTGCTAGAGTGCTGCATGGGAAAGGGGCTCAGCTCACTGCTAGGCTTCTTCCAACACAGGTATTTTTTCCTTCATGGAGAAATAAGAATAAATCACACCTTTTTCTCCTGTGTGTACACTTAAACCTTCCTGTGTGCTGAGTAGACTCCAGGAGTGGATAAATCAGCTTTGTTTAGATCACTGAGAGCACTTGGCATGGAGCAGCAGCTGCCTCTGCACTAAATGCTCCTACTTAGACACTTGGGCTGAGAAAGGGAAGATGGAAAAGTAGGAGGGTGCTTCTAAAGTTCATACTTCAAGTAAATCAGCATATGATCTAAAATTTTTTAGCCTCTCTTTGCTAAAGTTCAAGGAAGAAAGCTTAAAAATAAGTTTAGAATTAAATTTGCAGCTTTCATCCTGAATGACTTGCAGTTCTTCATTTTCCTAATATTAAATTTCGCATAAACAGGTATCAGAGTAATATTCTCCTACAGAAAACCGTTAACTGAATGCAAAAATCTTCACTTTTGTGTATTCCCAGGTAAGAATATTAGATTTACCAATTCCAAATCCCCAACAATTCTGAAAATTGCTTATAAAAGGAAAAAGAGTTTTCCTGGACTAAAAAAACCCAGCACCTGAATGGACTAGAGATCACAGCTCTGAAGTCTGGGTTCTTCCTCAAGTCCTGAGAGGCTGCACTGCAGCACACAGCCTGAGTTAGTCCTCTACAGCTTCTCTCACTAAGGATTCAAAGTGCTGCTGCTTATGGAGAAAAAAACCTTTGGTGATACCGTTCTCTTTGCTGTAGGGTAGAGGAAAATACTTGGCAGCAGGAAAATTTGATGATACTGTTCTCTTTGCTGTAGGATAGAGGAAAATACTTGGCAGCAGGAAAAGGATCACAAGAAAGCTTTCTGGTCCTACACTGTGTCCAGGAGTAAAAAGATGATTCAGAATCAGCACTAGGTACTTGGCAAGTTACAGATTTGAACAGCTGCAGTCTAATCCTTTACCTATCACTCAGACAAATGCCAGTCCCCTTTTTGATTGATTTGAGTTTATACAGATTTAGCCTCTCAATATTAATGCAGTGATTTAATGTCACTTAAATACACTTCTTTAGCTGCAAGTTGAACTCAATAGAGGTGTAATTAATCTTAATGTCATTTATAGAAACTTACCATTGCTGGCATGTCCCCTCAACTTTATTGAGTTTTTAATTACAGGTATTGAGACACATTTCCTTTAGCAAGGCACATGATCCCCACAGAGCCTCATGTAGCACCTTAAAAACCTGAGTGTGTCCATCACCGTGTGATGAGGGAACCTATTTGAGGGCCACACTCCTCCACCCACACAAAGCATTGCACAGTGATGTCCTCATCAATATTTAGTTGAGAGAGCTGTTTCCAAACAGGAGAGAAAAAAAACTAGTCCTATTGACCTGACACACACATTAATTATGACAACACTAAATCTGTGCAGTAAGTCAGCAGATCACACTCCTACCCAAAACCCCCACGACAGTGAAGGCTCTAAGCTCAGATCAGGTCCAACACTCCCCCAAACAGCCATGTGGTTTCCTGCTTCCAGAGCAATGTATTCTATCTTCTCTTCCAAGCATTAATTGTTCTGCCATCCTCTCTATGAAATACACTCCTGCCATACAGCATCACCTTCTCCCCCAAGCCTGGAGGGACACATCTGCTCTCAGCCAGCCTGGGCTCCCCACAGTGCAGTCAGAAGCCAATATCAGGCTGTCACCCTCACAAGCTCAAGCCTCTTGTTGAGCTTCCCATTGTTTAGTAGGCACACAGAAACCATGATGGATGGAGAGCCTAGAAGACATCCACCTCAGACATGCAGATTTATTCAGCCCTGATAATCTGCTAATGCTGCTGAAATAAAGGATGTGTTTTGGAAACAGCCAGCTGGCAGGTTGTACCAGGGTATGAAATGGTCTCACCAGAACAGAACATTTGTTTCCATCAGACCCTTCAATAAATCAGAGGTTTCACCTTGGGAGGAGGAGACAAGGCAGCCAGTGAAGGCCAGGGAGGTTAGCAATGGTATGGCATAACTCATGGGAGCTCACAGCCATGAGCTTCAATAAGCTCAAGGCCTGGCTTGGAGACCACACTCCAGGTGTGAACAGCCAAGCACAGATGGCTCCTACAGCATCCATGTACTCCAGCCTTCATCACACTGGAGATCAGAGGATTTCATCCCATGAACATCCCAGCCTGTTGGCATCAGTGCCACCTCAAGTCATGAGTTTCTCCAGTGAGAACTTGCCTGTACCTCTCAACCTGGTACATCCATCAGAGCCATAGCCACACCTTCAATGTGCTGAGCATCCAGAGTGAAGGTCCAGAGTGTCCAGGACAAACTGGAGAGGGTGACATGTTCCCCTGCTAAAACCTGAGACAGGACAGAATTAACAAAGCTGCCACCAAGCTCAGTTCAGACATGCCACAGCTTTTAGAGTTGGCAAGTTTTGCCCCAAAATGAACAAAATGCCCAAAGCTTTTCTGAGAACCTTTAATAGTTACCTTATTAACTATTGCTGAGATTATTCATGCCCAAGAGAATGGAATTTTACCACATGTAAAGTGTTAATGTTTTCATAGTTGCTTTGGGAAAACAACAACAACTAACCAAAAAGCATCTAAAAATAGCTCTTTCCTGAAGCTCCAAAACATGTAAACAATATTGACATAATGATACAGGATTTCTTGGTTTGGAGGGTATTTTGACCAGCACCAACATTCCAATTTCTCCTCTTCGAGTAAAAACAATTCCGATTAACTTTCAACAAGCAGGAGGTGGCTCCTGCTCTCCAGATGGATTTGAGCAGCCTCAGAGCCATACACCTCTGAGCTCTTGGAATGTTCAGCTCCAGACAGCAGCTCTGCCTCAGCTCCAATGCCTTTTTCACACCACTGATTAAAGACCATCATCCTGACTGGTCCTTTCTCCAATGAAACATCACCAGTAATCTCAAGGGCCAATTTTGGGCTTGACCTTCACAAGATGAAGCCAGGAGCATTCAGCAGGTCTGTACCCTAACTGGTGAGTCAGACCAGCAAGATGCACTCACTCAACGACATCCACACACCTTCCCTGCTAACTTTAGTATCACTGACATCATGTTTTACTATGCTTTTCTCATCAAAATGAGGAAACTGGATCCAGATCAGTATCCCTGGGCTGAAAAGACAATGATGCTAATCCTTCCAGACACTCTCTTCATCAGAGCTGCTAATATATCATTTAAACTATTTACCAAATTACCAGCAGGCCATATCTCAATCAGCCCTCTCTGAGTCAGATCCCCTCCAGCCTGTGTTTGCTCTTTTCTCCTCACAGCCTCCCTGCTCATCCCACAGCAGTTTCTTGCTCTCAGCAAGAACCTCTTGGGAGTTGTCCTAACCCCCAGGGCCTGTGGGCATCGACTGTTTCCAATATGCTCTGATAATGCTCAGTGAGAAAAGAAACAAACTCCTCTGTGTCATTCAGGCCAGCAGGGACTGTCCCCCCACCAGTCACACATGTTCAGGGGTCAGCAATGGCCAAGGCTCCTGCTGGAGTACATCCCCAGGCAGGAACCACAGAGATGCTGCTGTGCTCTCTGCTTAAAATTCTAATGTACCCATTTAATTTACTTTCAAAGCATTTCCACAAGACAGCATTGCTGACCAGCAGGTAGAGGTGGGAACACCAAGCACACACACTCCTCTACAGGGCTCCCATGTCCCACCTGGATCCTGGGGGAGCTGTGAGACTCTCCTACTGCTCACCTGTGGGAAGAGAAAGGAAGGGGATGGAGGTAAAGAGCAGACACAGGACACCTGCTTTATTCTGAGGACCTTCAACTACTTTAAACATGCAACACCTCAGCTTATTCCACGCTGCTATTGCATGACACTAAGAAACTGGAAATCACCTTTACTGGACAAGTGCTGCTTGCTCTGGTTTGAGCTGTAGCTGCTGGCTGTATCCAGCATGCAAACTGGAGCCATCCTTTCGTTTGGGGATAAATGTTTGCTTCTTTTTCCCTAAACTCATCCACCCTGACAAGGAGCCTATTTCCACCCAAGCTGAGAGGGGCAGGAGCTGTGTTTTCCTACCCCACAATTTAGCTCTTCCAAGCACTGATGGTTGAAAATTGCTGTACAATTACACCTGATTTACAGAGGATGCTTTTGGCAGCAGCCTCAGGGTGTGGGTTGAGCCATTACAGATCACTGGAAATAATGACCTGTAAGTACAAGGGGGTAGATGTGTGTACCTATGGGAAATGTGGCCATCACTTACTGGGACTGTGTCCCAGCTGACAGCCAGGGCCTGCATTCAGCAGCTGGTGGGAAGGTGAAGATCTGGCTTGTGGTCAGGTTTGTCTGTAAATACAATTTACTACAGGTGGCATCTGACCATCAGCAGTTTCATCTGATCAGATACACATCAGATCATCTGTGAATGCCAGAACTGGCTTTTAGGGTGAAGGGAGAGAGACAGCCAGGAATTATATACCAGTCCTCCCTGTGTGAAGCTACAAGGAATTTTTATAGTTTCTTTTAATCTAACCACTTATCTTTGTGCCTTCTCATCCTCACAGCACAAGTCAGCATTGCACACAACGAGTCTGACAGCACTGCTGATGCAAGGCATTTCTGTGCACTTATCTGTCAGGCACCAGTGAGAAAATAATGTCCTAGGGAGGTGGTAGACTAGGAAAGCCTGGAATTACAGCATCTCCTCCCGGGGCTGTCTCCGATACTAAGTCCGCCCATGCTAATAACACAGTTTGCTCCACCACAGGCCACTTACAAATCCTATTTGATGACAGATACTGCACACAGCAGACAAGGGCTGGGCAATGCCTCAGCCCAAATGAATGGTTAGGAGGGGGTGTGTGTGCACAAAGAGCCTCAAAGGGTTAATGTGGCCACAGGGCAGGGTGGTTGCTTTGGGCTATATATTTCCCTCTTCATTTCACTGCAGTCCCAGGGAATCATAGAAGCATAGAATGGTTTGGGTTGGAAGGGACCTTGCAGATCATCTCATTCTAGCCCTGCCATGGGCAGGGATATCTCCCACTTAGACCAGGTTGCTCCAACCCCCACCCAGCTTGATCTTGAACACTCCCAGGGATAGACCAGCCAGAGGTTCTCTGGGCAACCTGTGCCAGTGCCTCAGCACTCTCACAGGGAAGATTCTTTTTCTAGCATCTAATGTGCCCCTGCCCAGCCAAGCCTGCCCAGCAGTCCTGCACATCATCTGCTGAGGTGCTGCTCCTTCAAGTCTCCCTGCGAGTGCTGCTGTTGCTCTTCCAGCATCTGCACTGGCTTTGGCCTCCTATGAGTTCTGGCAAAATCACCAACCTGGAATTCATCCAAAAGGTATCTGGGGCAACACCCCTCAGCAACTGAGCCAGCCACTGCCCTTAAACAGCCTTGTTTATCACAACATTTCTCCACTCAAGACTGCAATCCCAGTTAGGAGACAGAAGTATGGCTGGAGGGCAGAAGACCTCCATTAAGAGGCTTGTTTCTTTGTTTTAATTGGGTTTTTTGTATTTTTTTTTTATTTAGACTGACTATAGAGAGAGAGCACCAGCCACCTCCTTCCCACCCTTCTTCAGAAAGCAACCACATCTCAAGCGTGGAATGTGTTCAGCTGCTGAGAAAGTCTCCCCTCAAAGCCTGCAAAATACATTTACTTAGGCAAAAAGCACAGCACAAATTCCTCCCAAGCAGAAAATGCTCAGCTGCTCCACTGCTCTGTTTCCATCCCTTCCTTCCCTGCAGAAAGGCAACAAGCCAACCTCACACTAACAGCAGCACTCCAGTCATTACCACACTTTGGGAAGCTTCATTCTTACTACAGCAGAGGTTAATTGTTCCACATTCACTTGTCAGAGTTCAAGAGATGAGTTCTACAACATTAGAGGGGGTTTTTCATCTCTTTAATGCAGTTTTTACTGCTCTGGGAAAAAGGTCGAGTTAGAGTGCCAAAGGCAAATATTATCTAACTCTTACAATGGAAAGCTTCTAATAGAAAGCTAAAAGTTTTTTTTTTGCAACTGCTAGAGAGTCAGAAAGGGTCCTGGAACTAAGTCATTGAAAAGCAAAAATGTCTTCAAGCTATGAAGGAGTTTAATGAAGTTAAAGAAAGGCACCATCAGGAAATGACCAGGCTGCAGGGAGCCAAGTGTCCAGCTGACAGACCTGGAAGGGTCCCCTGCAACCTTGTGCTCCACTCCCTGAGAAATCACTGAAAACATGTGTCCTCCCTCACCTGAAAAGCCTTTGGTGGATCCCATCTGCCTAAAAGCCACTCTCAAATAAAAAGATACTCACTCAGAAAAGCAAAGACTAAGAGTAATAAAGACAACTAAAACTGTACCAATCCCTAAATGACAAGAGCAAAGATTTGCTTGGGGAATTTGATGCAACTCAGGTTAATACAGAATTATTGTTTATGTATTCAAACATGATTAGCTGACATCTCCACTGCTAAAAAAAAAAGCAGCTGCCAAGCCAAGCACATGTGAATGAGCTGGAACAGCAAATTATTTCTTCTTGTTATTATTTGTTCTCTTCCTGGATCTCTGTGACTGTGTGCAAACAATTCCTGATGTTTCTGTAAGCTGAGCATTCATGCTAGAGTCAATACTGAGCTCATTCCAGGCTCACTCTTTGGGAGATATTTGTTTCACTAATAAATCATACCACAAACTTTACCTAATTACATCTGGGGTGGGTAAATGAGCAGGGAGAGAGAGTTCCTAAGGATGTACCTTCATTAATAACAAAAAACAAAAAAACCCAACTAAACCCATGCCCAAACCCCCCCAAAAACAACTTCAGAGGCCAAGGGGACATTCCAGGCTCACTCTTTGGGAGATATTTGTTTCACTAATAAATCATACCACAAACTTTACCTAATTACATCTGGGGTGGGTAAATGAGCAGGGAGAGAGAGTTCCTAAGGATGTACCTTCATTAATAACAAAAAACAAAAAAACCCAACTAAACCCATGCCCAAACCCCCCCAAAAACAACTTCAGAGGCCAAGGGGAGAGATGCTAACAGTCTGTGCTGCATGGCTATGCCCTGCTGAGGTGAGCAGAGTGTTAAGAGGACAGACTCTGCCTTGGTGGGCTTAGGGTCAGGAGAAGAGAAGGGTGACACAATTAACTCTGGAGAAAGGTATTCCATTCCCTGGCTGGTTCAGAGAGAACAGAGCCAGGTTTATCACAGTGTTTACATTTTGCACTTTACCCTCATGCCTGCTGCTTCTAAAATGGAAAGTTTTCACCTGAGCACGCTCCCCACTCCATGCAATAGGTAAAGGAGAAAATGGGAGCAAAAAAAATAAACTGATCCAAGGAGGACACATCTCCAGGTTCATTTTTCCCAATGTGTGGCTGTTTTAACACCAACATGAAGCATCAGTGCATGTGTAAACAGAGAATGGCACTGCCACCTTTCCCTGCCCAGGGACAGCAGCAGCTTTGCTGCCAGCAGTAGTGGGGAGGGAAGAGAGGCAGGCTCTGGTGAAGCAGCCAGACTCTTGAGCAGGTGTCAGCTCCTGCTGTTACACAGAATGCAATGCACATTTGGGGGTAAATTTGAGAATATAAATCTTTTTCACCACCACATCTAGGCCTACACACCCACATGTTCACACTAGATTTGCCAAGTGTCATATCTAGTGGGCACAAGCAGAACCCATCTACACTTTTCCTCCTCTGAAAATGAACCAACTTTAAATTGTTTATATTTTATCCAAATAAAATGAAAATTATTGGACAACCCACCAGTGTTTGGGTGTGTGCACTGCAAGCTTTGAGTATTTGCAATGCCAGAGCTGCCTGACATTTGAACACAATAGATGCTGAAAGCCTCAGAGCACATTGTGCCACAGGAAGTTTTGACTCAGAAGACACGTGTGGCCTGTCACAGCTGCTCAGTGCTCCCCAGCCACCTTGGGCTGCTTGGAAATGGCCCAGCTGCCCAGGGTCCCTCTGGGAGGGAAGGGAGAGAGCCACAGCCTGCCCAGGGTAGCTGCTGTCACCAGCAGAAAAAAAACCTGTCTGCGTCCACAAAGGACATTTGAGACTGGCTCTGCCAGCCCTTTCACACACTCCTGATTCACACCAGCTGTGGAGCAGTTCTACCAACCCCATCATTAAACAGATGCCCAGTCTGTCTACATTCCCCTAGATCCACTGCTGGAATTGGAACCAGATGCCCCTAAAAGGAAATACTACATAGATAACTTTAAATGGGAGCCAGACTGCCCAGGATGTGCAAAGACTGATCCTCTGCAATCTGCCATTGCTGTTGGTGAGTCACCTTTACCTTTTAAATCCAGGGATATTGCTGGGGATATAGTCACAACAGATCTGACCCCAATGCTCTTCCAATGTTTGATATCATAATATGTACCATACACACTGACAAACCTAAACTTTCTTAGAGAGCTGCAGGACAAAACTCAATCTGTCCTGGCTTTAGTATCTTTCTTTCCTTCTCCATCAACACAAAAAGCACTACTCCTTTGCCAGGGCACAACTGGTGACAAGCTTGATGGCAAACTTCCAGTTTGCTAGTGTGGCATTTTGGCTGAAAGCTCTCAGGTATTCTATTCCAGGTAATAACAACAGAAATGGGACATGGAGAACCCACACATTGGTACAATGATCTCTCCCAGTATCCTGCCCTTTTAGAAAAATTATGCAAGTTCCTTTCCATACAGGAAAGGAGTTAGTGTCATATCTGACAGAGAGAAACTGGAGCACCAAAGGAGGGACCAGCAGGAGAGATTGTTGCAAGTCCTTGCCAAGTATGTACAGCCACGTGCAACAAGACACTGCTGCAAACTCCTCGAAAACCCAAATACACACTCCAATGGAGTATCACTGGATTAGAATGTAACAACCAAATGATTTTTCTTCTACTTCCCTCATGTTTACTTTGCTTTCTCTGACCTCATTCTACTGCTCAGGACTTGTTCAATACAAGAAGTTTTCTGGAATGTGTCCTCTTGCACCAATGTGATAGAGAGACACATCCAGAAGACACTGCGTCCCAGGTAACAGTCAATGTAGGCATTTGATGCCTACTTGGGCCTAGGCATCTCCCAAGATCACACTCCATCCCACACCTCACCACCAACTCTGTCCTCCTTTTGTCTTGTCCTGAACCTGACCAGGAACACTCAGGGAGGCGACACATCCTTATCCTTTGCCTTTTTAGGGGAACCCCATGATCAACTCACCAGCACACGATCTCCAAGCCGTAAGTCCTTCTCCCCCTTTTTCACAGACCCACTGTCCGAGAGGTTAGATCCAGACTCGTTGCCCGTCTTCATGGCGCTGTTGAGGACGCTCTCCCGCAATGGGATGACACGACTGGACAGAGGTGGTGTGGCTGTCCCCGAGTGCAGTGACAAGTTCTGAGCTGTCAGAGAGTCCACAGAGGGGGCGTCGCTCCCTGAGCCCTCGGCCACCGGCTGCCGCGTCAGCTTGGACGGTCGCGTAAAAATCCCCTGCAGCGGTTGGCACTCGAAGTACCGCACTCCGCCGACAGAGCCGTCATTCTTACCCACTGGGTCATCCAGAACCACCCCTGCCCACTGGCCTGGAGCAAATTGTGTCTCTCCAAGATACTGGATCACACCTGGCTTCACTCCGTTGACCCAGACGCGTTCGCCCACCACGAAGTCTCCCAGAAAATCATCGCCCACCTCGGCGACCTTTGAACCCGACTTCTCGGTGCTGGTGGTGGAGGTGGTGCCCTGCTTGTGTAAAGGTGAGCCTGTGAGTCAAGGGAAAAGAGAGGCTGCTATGAGGAGAAATCCTAGAAGGCAACCAAAACACCAGGAAAGAGCATTTACAAAAAGGAAACATCTGGAATAATGACTTAGGTTGCAGGTTTACACCAGCTGAAGGTTAAACCTGAGTAACCCTGTTACTTACACATCTTCCTCGGCACAGAAACCTCCATCTGCTGCCCAGTTTCTGCAGGTCTCTCACACAGCAAAGAAATGACCCCATGGTTTCATACCCCACCTAGCCCCAGCCCTGTCACAGCCCCAGAGGGAATTCTGCAAGGCTGCACTAGCATGGGTAAGCCCAAAAGCACAGGAGTGGTGGTAAGGAACACAAGGAGCCCAACGAACTGCTGCTTTGAGGAAAGATGCCAAAGTCATCCTTTCATCCAAAAATAAATAAAAAGAAAAAAAAAATAAATGTTTGAGGCACTGATGCTTTAGTACCTGGTGCTCCGAGAGCTCCTTGTGTTTGGATCCAGGGAAGCAGCCAGTCCAGGCACTGAGAGTCCCACCAAGGGCACTAACAGCTCCTGTGGGACCACACAGCTGCCTTCACAAATTACTTGGCTCCCCCAGCTGCTGCTCTGCCCTTTGCTGGAGCAAACCCTGTGAGCAATGAGCAGACACCTGGGGTATGCTCAATATAAACAGCATCTCTCTAAACAGGAAGCATCTACAGACCTTCCTGCACAGCCTTCCAGGGCCATGCACGGAACCCAACAAAACTGGCAATGAAGAGTGCTCTTATTCCAGCATCAGCCCTCCAGCAGTGGTTTGCTGCCTGGGAGAAGAAAAACTGCAAGGGATGCTGGAATTCACTGTCCTGCTCACTCTCCAGCATAGTCTTGATTGGCCAAACTCTCCACAACACACAAGGAGACCCTTAAATACGTCGCTGACGTCTGAAGGTGAACAGAGTCAATCCAAGCAGCGACAGCAGTGACCCAACTCTTGTTGACCTCAGTGTCAAACACCACAAACTTTGGGCTTTCAGCCTAGGCCCTAGGGGAACAAATGACAAGGACATATGGACTTCATTACAACTCTCTGAAGGTTAAAGGTGGAGGCTTTAATTAAAGCCCCAAAAGAAACCACACCAGAGACTGAGGATTTAAGCTTGCAAAATAAGATCCAGCAAGTCATATACCTTAGGCTTTCAGCCATCCTCAGATCATGGTAGCCTTGAGGTCCCAAGTGTGGTTCTCCCAAACAGCTGGCACAGGGAGGTGAGCAGGAGGCTTTGTCCAACACATCCTGTGCTCAATGAAAGCTGCCTGGACTCTTCAGTCAAACTTCTAGCTGAAATTTCTGGGTGCCACCAATCAGAAAAGCCTAAAGCACACTCAGGAAGCAATTCTTATTTGCTACCAGAGAAGGCTGACAGAGGACACCTAACACAGCCACAGAGACAAGCCAAACTCAAGTGTTTATGTGAAACGAACTGTGAAACTTGTTCAGCCTCAGCCATCACTATGGCTCAGTCCACAACACTTCTACAGCTCTCTCACAAGTAATGGGCCTGACAGATCAGGCTCAGCTCCTAGAAAGCATCAAAAATATAAAAGCTCTCAAAGAAAGACACTTCAAAGCTTTGCTAGAGGTCTAATGTCAGAGGAAAAAAAGAGTACCAGTGCTTCAGCAATAGCATGAAAAACTTCAGTTTCTGCTAAACTAGCTGTGTTAAAAGGGATCAATATTGACACTTTGGTTCTCATTAGATTACAGAGTCAACACCTGAAAAATTTCTATTGCATAATTGCACCAGTTTGTGGTTCCTGGAATTCAACAGTTTCTCTGCCTGGTCTGAACAAGGAGAGAACAGCAGTTAAGGCATGACTGTAAAAACTGCTGTCATGAACAGAATCACCTCCAACCTGCTCACTGGGCCTGGTGGGCTGGAGCTGGAAAGAGAGAAGATCAGCCAAAGGGAACATGTACAGCACCACAGATGGGCCACATTCCAGAGGCTGATTCCATGATGGGCACAGGAAGATCAGTACCATAAATACTGTCCCCAGTGAAAATACTGGTGGCAACTGAGACAGAATTCAGCTCTACTATACAGGGAACTATCAGCACATAAAGTTTTGGGGGCTCTGCATCTATAGTCACAAAAGATCAAAACTGGTTTTCCTAGTCTTACTGGAGCCTGAATCTCAGCACACTGGCAGTTCTTTATTAGGGGTGTTAATTAGTGATCAATATACAGGTCACATTAGCTCTCACAAACACCTCTGCAGCATAGCTGGGATAAACAAACCCTTCAGCAGTGAAACTCAAGCAAAGAAAGGCAGGAAGGCTGCCCAAGGCTGAACAAACAATACAGCAGGATTCAAAACCACATCCAGACTCACTGCAAGAGCAAACACCTTCAAAATGGACTTGGACCAGAAAAAACCACCACAAAACATTTCATTAGGCTCTTGGTGCAATGTTGTGTTCCCCCCAAAGCCAAGATTTTAGTGGAACTTTACACACTGTTCGTTTCTGGTGCCTGTTTGGCAGGCAGGGCTGCTGAACTGCAGTCATTACATCTCAGGGAAACAATCCCATTCCAGGCTCTCAGGCAGAGCAGTGCAGGCAGAAGCATTATTATTATTCTCAAGCACGAGGTGAATGATTCAGAAACATAGGATCTAAGTGACGAACTGCCTGAAGGTTCACCTTCTTCATTATGGCAGTTGTGTAGGAATTTGATGTTTTACATGACCTTCATTACCCACAGATAAAATAAGTACAGAGCAGCTAACAGGCCTTTGTGCACCAGGTTTTCAGAGAAGCCAAGGGTCACCATGATCAAGCTAAACTCATTCTTCTTGGCTTCAGGTCTGATGGACCCATTAACTACATGGCCAGAGCATCCAGAGTAGTCCAAGTAGACAACCCTCTGATTCTCCCAGGTAGGTACCTGGTCACCAGCCCTTCAGAAGGCAAATAGTAGCCATGAGTAACTTGTCTTCAATCCCATGAGCATCTTAGAAGAGCCCAAAACAGAAATTAGCTGATGGCACTGCCCTGAGAACTGACATCTGGAATCACCACTCCCCAAGCAACTCTTTCAGCTCAGGGGAAAGACACCCAAGAGGATTGCCACCCAGGATTCCTGAGCTTTCTGTGTCACTTGGATTTGCTGTTTTGAAGTTCTAGTCAGACTCCCCAGTTAAACAGCAGTAAGGCAGAGAAACTTGCTAACAGCAAAGTGAGGATACAGATCTCAGGTACAAGGCTGAGAAGAGTTACACAAGAGAAACACCCAACAAACCAGACTATTTTCTACTCCAGCCCTGCCACTGCCTGGTGATGCTGACCAAAAAGCCACAGGAACTCTTGGAATGTCACCATTAGGCATCTAACTCAGCAGCTCACCTGGAAGCCAATGATGGGGAAAGCTCTTCCTGATGGTCCAGGACTGTGACAGCAGCTCCTGCCTCCCTCCTCTTGCAGGGACCAGGCTCCAACACACAACAAGCAGTGAGCAGGATCCCTTCCACTCAGGCTTTCCAACTTTACAGCCCTATTGTGTTCATTAGCTAGCTCATTCTTTTCAGTTTAAATGGCCTTCCTGTAGGTCACAGCTTTCAGGGCTGAACAACAACTTGTAAATCAAAGTCATACACAGCATACACTAAATGCACATCTTATCCAACTCCAAATCTCCATTTTCCCTTTGGCTTTTGCAAAGCCCATGAACTATGCATTAACTACCATGGCAGACTTAGTGCTCAGGGCTCTTTTCTGCAAACTCATTCCATCAGTTTTAGGGGCCCAAAGTGAGAGGGTACTCCACACTGACAGGGCACTTCAGGAGTCAAATTCCTACCAGGCAAGAGCTGGAGAGGTTAAAGGTTTCAGCCTGTTCACATGGTTCTGGTTATTGTGTCAATGAAAGCCATGTGTCCAAAATCCCTGGAAGCACAAGGAATTCTGCAAACAGGGCACAGACTTTTCCAGCTCTTGGAAATATCTGCTGTAGAAAGGGATGAAGAAAAACTTTATACAATACAGAAGCAAGAAATCCTCCTTCAAGTAAACTCTCAAAGTTGAAGCAAGAGGAAGAGAGCACTTGCTCTCCCACAACAGCAGTCATAACCTCCTTTGCAGATTCCCAACAAGATGCTCAGCCTTGTGCTATGTTTAAGTGCCATCCACAGCAAGACCACACATCCCCTCACTCCCTCCACATCTTTCGACCTCACACAGCACTCCAGTTGCTCATTTCTTATCACCAGACAAATGAAACAAAGGGGAAAGGAAACTCATTTCTGAAGAGGAGGAGGGAGAGGAAGAGAAGAGCAGTTTAGCATGAGAAGCAGTGCACAGTGAGTGTTGCCCATGTATTTCCTACTCCCTGCAGAAGCCTTTTGTAGTCTCACTGCTCCCGAGACACATGCCAGGCACCCCAACTGCCAAAGGACTCAGAAATGCAACAGCCTGTTGTGTTGCCATGGGAATCAGGAGACAGGCAGCTAATTGATAAAATGGAGACACATTAGACTTAAAAGAAAGGGGAGGTGGAGGGAGAGAAAAAGGGGGAAAGAAAGAGATATACCAGAGTAACATCTTGTGCCAGGAAGGGAAGGAGAAATGAGAACGCACATGATATTTACAAAAGAGCTTTACAGTGCCCCTAGAGAGATCTTTTTCCTTTTCTATTTTAATTTTCAGAGGTTTTTACTCTCAAACCCCACCACATCATAAGACAGCCTGACAGGCAGCACAGAACTGCCCATCCACTCCCTCTCCATGAGAGTCAATAAACTTCTCATCCACTAGCCAGCAAGAAATGCTGCACCAGCCTGGCAGAAGTGTCCCTGTCATCTCACTGGCTCATGCTATAGATGCCACTAACCTGTGGGAGCTGTGCAGCTCATGAGCATCTCAAAGTGCAGCACTGCAACCAAAGTGGTCAAAACACTACTGGTACCAGCTCTGCCCCTCCCAGCCCGGGCAGAGCTTCAGGACAGTCCCGTGACCAGGGGACTGTAATGCCCATTTGAAGCCAAGACATTTTGTTAGCTGGAAAACCCCACTGCTGGCCACAATTAAAAAAAGGAATAATGTCTGGTTTTACTGCCACAAGGATTAGGTAAGAGCCTCGGAGGCATTAGGGCAGCCTGGCTTGCTGCTTGGTTCAACACTCAAGTGATGAGGTAAGGATGACAGACACTGCCCCTGCTCAGGCTGCACCCAACATCTGTGGTGGATGATACTGTCCCATCCAACACACCTCTGTCCTCCACCGTGAGCTAAAGGTGAAGGAGAGCAGAGTGTTGTCCTTATAACCACGTACCTATCAGCTCTTGGGGCAGTGGTTTCCATCCACTGCTTCACACTGCAATTCCTGTGAGCCTCTCTGGGTCTACAGTGCCATGTCATCTCCAAGCACAACACTACGTAAGTTCACTGATGGCAAACAGAGCTGATCAGCTTCCCCTTAGAGAGGGGAAGGAAGGTCAGTCCAGAGCATCTGTTGTCAGAGACTCAAGCCTCAGCCCCTACTGACTGCAGTAGCTGGTCTACCAGGCAAGAGAGAAGGAGGCACAACCTGCTGCACTCCAGGAACTGCCACCTGGACAGCGAGAGAGAGCTTCCCTTGGCAGTCAGCAGCAGCCAGGCAGGCAGGGCCTCCCGTGGGAGAAGGGCTGGTGCCTGCTGCCTCCACAGCACTCTGATGGTGAGGCCTCCCCACATGGAATTTCTAGGTTCCCACACAGGGACTGGAGCTTCTCAAAGCAGCTTGGATTACATAAACATGATGCTGTTGGCAATCAAGTGAAAGCCAGCCCACTGCCATACCCAAATTCAAATTATTGAGCATAGCAACGAAGCAGCTGTTTTCTGCAAGATTTACCACAGCCCTTTCAATGCAGGGTGAGGCAGAAAGAGAGGGAAGAGGTGCTGTGAGGGAAAGTAATGCTTTGCAGGCGATAGCTGACTGCCTGGCAGCACATTGTGGGAGGAAACAGCCCCAGAGATTTATGGCTGACTGGGAAACAACGGCTGAAAGCTCCACAAGTCCAAAGCTGAAAAGTTGGGGCTGTAATCTGGCATGGAGGCAAGCTCTGCATCTGGCACCCTGAAAATCTATTGCCCCTGCTGTTCCCTGAAATAGCCCCCATGGCATGGATATTTAGATGTGATCCAACTTCAGCATCACTAGCTTTAGCTTCTTTGAAGAGAGGAGACATACCCAGAAAGAAACCTGTGATGAGGAGGAGGAAAAGACAATAAGAAAGCCAACAAGAGTTATGAATGAGCAAGCAAATGAGTGAGAACCACTGCAAAGTTGCTTTGCACTGAATGCAAGGAGATGCCCATTGAGTCAGATATTTGCCTTCCCAAGCAGCTGGGAAGGGCACTGAACCTCAAACAGACGTCCCACACAAAGGATTTCTTATAAAGGTCTCATTCAGGAGGCTGACTGGTACAAAATCTGCTCTGCCACAGGCGTGACACACATTCCTGGTGCCCGCTGGAGACAGGAGGGATGGAGGACCTGGGGTTTACCAGCTATGCCAGATCAGATCCAGTATAATTCTGAGCAGAAACAAAGACCAAAGCTATATATTTGTGTGTGAGAATTTAAAGTTTTTTTCAAATAAACAATGGTACTCAACATAATATGCAAAGCAGATCGGTTTTGGCAGCACAGGGCACAAGGGAGGCGAGTGACTAGTAGCAAATGCACAAGGTTTCTTTCACTGAGGGATAATTAACTCACAGCATATGGACAGAGCTATTCATCTCATGATTACAGTCTTAATTTTTCTATAATTACTGTTTTTAAAACCATAAGCATATTCTTTCACCATCCATCTTTCAATATGCTATTTAACATTTTTCAGCCCTAAGACAGGGCCCATCTATCACACCCCTGGAACAACACCCTGTTTTCCCAGAAAATAATGCAAACCCCACAATTTTAAGGGTGCCGCAGGTTTCACAAAAGAACAGAGCACCCATGTCTTCCTCCCCAGCTTGTGCCACCCCCACCTCTAAAAATAAGTTAGACACATTTGAAAAACTAGTACACCCCACTATGCTAAAGTAACGTGGGGTGTAGTAAGAAATAATACAGGCTTCATTCTTCCAGAAATAAATAAAATCACTTCAACTAGAGAATATTCCACTTGGAAGAATTATTCACTCTATTCACCATAGCATAGAGGATATAGTTTTCCATTCAAACAAACCCTTAACTATAAAGATTCACTAAATCCTGTCCCACCACTCTGATATCCAAACTGGGTTACCCTGCCGAGACCACTGCGAGTACTAAAAGACTTAAAGACAGACAAGAATGTTAGAAAGCAGCCAAGGGCAGCCCATGACACAGCCCTGAGAGGAGCAACACCAACTGGGAGAGAAACACTTACAGGGAGAGCTCCTGTCCAGCATGGTGAGCTTCCTTCCCGCAGCCCAAGCGACGCAGCGCGTCGCACAACTCACACACACACACCCCTCCTGGCTCTACAACTGCAGAGCTGTACTCACACCATATGTTCAGCTTCTCTATAAACCTAGCACAGAGCTGACTTCCTGGAGTCTTTTCTTTTCAAAGCAGCAGGGAGAAGCTGGGGAAGGAGCTCAGCCTGAGCCTGCCATGCCCGCAGACCACGGCGCGCACACACACACGTGTGCGGTTGTCCGTGGTTTCTTAGGCTGTGGGAATCTGCAAGGCACAAGTGTGGTTTGGGGCTGTGATGACGGAAGTGAGGACAGCTGCTCTCAGTGAGCTGATCCGATGACAAAAAGAGAGCAAAGGAGGCAGACACAGGTCTTTAATGAGATGTTTATAAACGATTTCCCAGGCAGAGCACTGGCACTAGCACAGAGAGAGGAGCGGTCTGGGGACACCTCCTGAACGGGAGGAATTTATCTTGAGCACTAAATAGAACAGCCAAGCAAATCACAGTGCTTACTCCCCACCAGAAAAAGCAATCAAGTAGCAGGATTTTGAAATTTCACAGCCTTTTTAAGTGTAGGAATTTTGCTCAGGCATCATGCCCACGTAACACCCACTCAAAGGGACTCTGGTGCCATTCCTAACCAGCTACGGCACTAACTGAAAGAGCTGAGCAGCCAAGCAGTACATTGCTCAAGCAGGTGCACACAGAAAGGCCACTGACTTATTCACTCAGAAATTATGGTATTAGCTCACTCCCAATAAAATGTAGAAGAGAAAGTACCAAGAAAGAGCCTGAGAGTAATTACTACTTTCTGATCAGATTGGGGCAAGAAATGGGGATCATAGAATCCTAGAATCCTAGGAGTTGGAATGGACCTGAGAGATCACCTACTCCCAACCGCACACAGAAAGGCCACTGACTTATTCACTCAGAAATTATGGTATTAGCTCACTCCCAATAAAATGTAGAAGAGAAAGTACCAAGAAAGAGCCTGAGAGTAATTACTACTTTCTGATCAGATTGGGGCAAGAAATGGGGATCATAGAATCCTAGAATCCTAGGAGTTGGAATGGACCTGAGAGATCACCTACTCCCAACCCTCTGCCCTGGGCAGGGACGGGACACACCAGACCAGGCTGCTCAAGGACTTAGCCAACCTGGCTGCCAACACTGCCAGGGTTAACTTCCTCAGGCATCATCAGCTCCCTGTACGGGGAATGTGATGTAGGAGAAGTTGCTGTGTGTGCATAACTCAGGGTATTCACCCATAGGACATAACCTGAGCAGCCATGCACAAGCAGAGTGTCCATACTTCTAACAGTTCAGAGGAAAGGAAGGTTGAATGACCAGGAGAGAACCTAGTTGGACTCTGACTTTGGCACAGACTGCCTTTGGGCACAGTACTTACTCCAGCTATGGACCAAGCATCATAACCCTCTTGTACTTCCTCACAGTGCTCAGCTGATCTGGTTACCCCACTCAAGTCAGACTAGCTCAAGTGCAGTGCAGTGTTTTGCCTGGTGTGACAGGTGATGAGCCATTCATACCTGTGCTCCTGCTGCACTACCAGCTCAGGAGCAGCAGCACTTCAGAGGCCCATGGGCCCCAGCTCAGGCTCACAGCATCCTTTAACTCTAGCCAGGGGTGCATTTGCAGAGATGGAAGCTGTAAGCTCAGGCAGCAAGTGCTCAGCTCGCACCTGGAAGTCTTCCCCATGTGAAGGGCTAGACATGGAGCAACAGAACACAGCAGTAAGACCTTCCCTGCTCCTTCTCTCTTGACTGATAAGCACTCCTCATTTTTACCTGCTGAATCTCAGCAACATTTCCTGGGTACAACCACAAGGTTTTCTCCCAGTTTCCAATACACTTTGCTGTGCTTTCCTCTGGCAGGAGTTGGGACAATCTTCACAGCAATTGCTCTTTGCAAGAGCTCACAGCCTGCAGCCTCTCGCCCTATCTGCAGCTACTCTGGAGGGAAAATGTACAATACATTTGACATGCAATAAGGAAGGAGGAGGTTTAGCTAGCTCCTTATCTGCATGCTGAGAGGTTGGTTTTCAGAGTAACCAGCTAGCCTGGAAGACAGCAGAGTTTGAACCACTGGGATGGTACCAGAAAAAAGGCAAACACCATGCTTCTCCCTCTGAACCACTGGGATGGTACAACAAAAAAGGCAAACACCATGCTTCTCCCTTGTATGGTCTTTTTCCCCCCTTCTCAGTAGAAACGTAACAGCAATACAATTATACCATTCTTCTGAATTATCCTCCTGACCTGCCTGGACAAGGGACAGTGCAGGGCCCACCTGCAGCACCCCAGGATCCCAGGGGAACCACTGGAGAGGTAAAGACCAACATCTCATGATGGCCAAGCAAACTTGGGCACAACCCTGGGGCTGCACTGTGCTGAACACAGCTTTGATTCATCACTCCCTCAGCCATTGATTCCTGCAGCCACACAGCCGTGTGCAGAGCAGGCTATACAGCACACAATGGACTGATTGTACACAGCCCCATGCTATGCAGAATGCAGAGTTTGTTGGGCTGGTTTTGTTTTGCCTAATCTAATAAAAAGGATATTTGAGAGCAGATTAACACTGAGTCATCTACTTTATTCCAAATATCTGGCTTAAACAGCTAAGTATCCAATTCAAAAGGCCATGAGCTGTACATGAACAGGCACTATTTGCAGAAAATCCATATCACCTATTTGCAGTGGATGTCTAATCTCTTTTTTTTTTGGAAAACAAACATGACCATGATCCAGATCTGACCCTAACAAATAAGAGCAATGATACAAAAACAGAACCCTACACCAGTTGTTCTCAAGCCCAACAGCTCTAAGTCTCAGTGAGCACCAGAAATGACATGTTATACCATTCCAGGAGTGCTGGTGGGGAAATTTATGATGTGGAGGGAGAGATCATAGACAAAGCTGTGGGAGCTGAGTGGTTGAGCTGCACTGAAGTCTCAGCACAGGGTCCCACCAGGCACCCTGACTACCCCTGAGCACACAGCATGCTCCCAGCCTCAGTACACCTTACTGGTGAAAGACTCACACATGGACTATTCCTCTCTGTCATGCCACTTCTTCAGCACTTTCTCAGATGATCAGTTTTATGCTTTTATCCTCTCAACACCCAGCCAGGACAGCAGTCAAGTCACTGAGGATGGGGGTCAGGATTTTTTCAACATCATACTATCCTTATCTGAAACTTTTCATTTAAAGTCTGCATTAAGCCGCTCTAATTTCTCAAAAGTTTTTTTATTTTGAGCAAATACCTCCAAATATAATATTCTGCAATAAGCAATCGTGTGAAATAAATCATGCAGCAGTACAAAAGGCTCCTGTCATCTTCAGGGACATGAATCCTAAACAACTGTACAGGTTTAAGTGGGAAATAAGACAGGCCTGTGCAGGACTAAGGCACTTGCCCTGTATGCCCAACTGTGCACTCTCAGCCAAATTCCAAAGGCACTAATGTTTACAGACACAGCACTTGAGTCAATGAACAGGAGTAGGGGAAGCAGTGTCAGAGAGGGAAGCCCTGCTCCCCTGCCAAGCCTGGGAGGACAAAAGGCCAGAAAAACCTGCTGGCCAGGATAACTGTTCCACTTTTCACCTCTGACTCATGGGACGACATGGGGCAAGACCTAGTTGCCTTGTGTGTAGAACATGGATAATACTGACCTTCCTCACAGCCCCAGGCTTCCCAGGAGGTGGTGAAGCATTCAGAGTCCCTAACAGGGATGTTCCATATGTGCATAGCAGGCTTGTAATTACAGAAAGTGAGAATGACTTACAGCTTGTGCTTGGTAGGAATTCATCACACAGCTTGGGAACACTCCTGCAGCAGAGCTAACTCCTGCGGAACACTGCCCTGCAATTACAGCACTGGCAGTGTGCTAGATCTCACTAATTAATTCCTGAATTCTTGGTGTAGGTTCAGTTTCTAAGAGGTGCTCATGGCTAAGTTCATCACTGACTTCCTCTGGGACCATTTCAAATCCCCATGCACAAACATTTCCTTTCTCACAAAGAATTCTGTAAACAAGGCCACGGAGTGAAGTGCTCTGCTGCACCCTCTGGTCCATCCACAGCCCAGATGTAGCACACAGGACACACGTTTACTGTGCTGGCAAACAGCTTTGCAGTCACATTTTATAGAAGAAAGACCATCAACTACATTCTGAATGGAGCTGCTGAAGTCACAGACAGCTCAATTTTGACAACTCCTATTATTTTATAGTGAGTATTGTAATAAAAGGTGTTTTCTTACAGACCTCACTCCTGCATAAACCCACTTTCTTTTATGGGGACAGGATATTTACTTTCTAGCATCTTCATTAAAAAGTAAGCAAATACCCTACTGAATCCAAAATAAACAGAGAAAACCACCTGTATTCTAAATATTTTAAGGCTTTTGTGGAGACCAATTCACCTATTTGACTGCTTGCAAGGAGGATACCCACATGCAGGTCAGTGTGTGATGGTTAATTCCAACCTATAGCCAGTACTGTGTAGCAACAGTCTGATGCCACTGTAATCCTATGGACTTTCATCCCAAGGGGACTCTTTCCTTTGATTTCAGTGAGTATTGGCTCAGGCTTCTAATGATTAATCTGCTCTTGCAGGATTAGTTCAATTGTTGGAGGCAAAACATGCAGGAGCAGATCCCCCCTGAAGCTGCACCCTCACACTGATGGGCATAACCCCAACCAGACTGATGGTGCTGCAGACTTCCACCAGCCCAGCTGAGTAGGATTCACTTCATTATACTCTAACCTCCGTAAGATGAACATCTGTGGGAAGCAGATTTTCTTTCCCTGCTGCTCTGTGAGGAGCTACAGACAGAGCAGGAGGGTGTCTGACCTCCATATGCCTTCGGTGTGTGCTCACGTCTCATTCCACAATGAGTGTGCTGAATATTAAGGATTAACTATATCAAATCCTTCTAAGAGCATCTAATGATTAAGACAATTAAAATCAGCCTCCTAGTTGTCTCTAGATGCCACCTGTAAAGCTGATTAAATCAAGATTGATTCAATGCCCTTTTATATTGTTTGGAATGCATGGAATCATTTCTCCTCGGGATGGGAATGCTGCCTAAAGTCCTTCCTTCCTTCAGGTCTTTTATATTGTTTGGAATGCATCGAATCATTTCTCCTCGGGCTGGGAACGCTGCCTAAAGTCCTTCCTTCCTTCAGGAGAATCAGAAGGGGTGGGGGAACCACCACCTCCAAAACCCCTGGTACAAAACATATTTCAGCCTGCAGGATGGCAGACAGAGTGGCTCATGAAACGGATGTGTGAGCTGAATACAAGCCCTATGCAAATAGTCAAATGGTCAGTCCACAGCCCTGCCAGAAAACATTTGGCATACGACACACAGTGGGGATTAGAAGCAAATATGCAGTGTCACATGAGAGCATCAGTGTCCATGAGCCAGTGAAGAAGTGACCTACACTCAGGGCACTTCAGTCACCCCACAGCAGTGATGAATGGACACACTCAGGCTCTAGAGATCCCTCAGCAGAGCTGCTCCGGTGGTTGTTGCAGTTCCCACCCCACAGCTGCACTAACCACCAGCCACGTTCCCCTCTCAGCCTCACCTCTCCATCCCAGCTGAACAGCAGTCCTGAGTCAGCAAACCAGCAACTCTCAGTTGCAGTTTTTCCCGTTCTGCCCTTGAAAACACACTCTTGTTCTCCTGCAGATATCTGGTAACTCCTTGAATAGATGACTGCCTGCCTGTGTGTACCCACATACTGCAGCTCTTGCTGTTAATGGAGAGATAATCTGCTGATACTGTAATAGAGGCATTTGATCTTAAAACATGCTCACTGGCACCCCAACCTCCCAATTCCCCAAGGAACTGAAGATGCTGTGTACACAGACCCTTTACCACAAAGCAAGACCTAATCAAACCTCCCCGACACCGATGACGTGCTTCCAGCACGATCACTAATCTCACTCGAGGAATATCCACTCAGGCTTGCAGCATGGATTTAATTGAGGACAGAGCTCAGATGGGAGCTGACAGTACTGATCTCTCCATGAGGCCTCATGCAAAACAGCGAAACCAAATGTTTGCAAGAAATAATAGCAGCCTCTGGCCCCACAATGTGAGGTCTTCTCTCTCAATTCACCAGCACACAACACCCCAAGTTAATATTAATCAAGAGCAACAAAGCCTTTGAATAGACAAGAATTAGCTCCCTATGTATGTGCTGGTCAATCAGCTGCACAGGACACTACAATCCCATTTCTTTTGTTTCAGACAAAACAGTGGTTTAGTGTCTGTCATATTTATTTGGGAATTAGAATTAGTAGATTGATACAAAACCAGAGAGGCTCAGCACTTTCTTGCAGCTTTATAAAAAAAAAGCCTGTGTTAAGACTCCACCCAGGCTCAGCACTTTCTTGCAGCTCTATAAAAAAAAGCCTGTGTTAAGACTCCACCAAACCATCAATAATTACCTGAGAATAACCTCCCTGAGCTCTCTCTTATTATTGAGGAGGCATAAATTCCTCATCAAGGACAGCTTCCCTCGCTTTGTTTTACAGCAAAATAACCCTAAAGGTAACAGAAATGACTCCTTACTGCTATGCATCAATCCAAATTACTCTAACACCACCCTGAAAAACTTGGGGGGGCGAACAACTCATTTCCAAGTTAATTTACCAAGATGTTGCTGGTAACACTCTTGCAGTTAAATAAAAAGGAATGAAGATTTCCCAGCCAGAGCAAGGCACTAATCCTATAGGAGGATCTAATGTGGTGGTGATTTAGGCTCCTCCAGCAGAATTGAGGCAGGTACAGACAGGGCCTGGATAGATGCAGAGACTTGGCCATACAGACTTGCTGAGTCTCAAGCTGGAAACAGCCCTTGGAAATTAATCACATTTCTAGAAAACAAATCAGAACATAAAGTTAACCCCCTGGTGCAGGCTCAGCCCCTGGGCACAGCAGTAATTCTCCACCAGAGTGGACCAGCCTAAGCCCATCAGCACCCAGAAACCAAGCACAACTAACTACCACCCTATAGCCAGCACAGCTCAGCCTTATCAAACCCTCATTACAGCACACTTAGTTTAATTACCTTGTGGAGCCAGTCATCTCCTGCTCTTTAATGGCCCTGGGAGTGTTCCAGTCCACTTCACTCTTATTTTTAGTAAACAAAAGCAACACACAGTGCCTGAGAGGCAAACATTATGTCAGCAAACATTCCTAGCTCTGTGCATTTATTCTTCATCCGAACTAATGTATTTACACTTATATGAGAATGGGAAGACATTCCCAGGCTCCTGGCAATGCTGGGGAGTTTAGCTAACAAAGTAGAGCGTTTGGCAATAGGAGTGGGCAGCTGCTGAAAAACAGTTTTGATACTCAGCAGTGCCTAAAGATGAAATTCACGTCACAGACACTCGCACTTGCCCATTCAGAAAGACAGGATCCATCTGTAAATTCCCAGATCTAAGCTGGATTCTGACTGGATGCATTTAAGTCCCACAGAAAATTTAATAAGTTTGGGCTTTTTGGCTTCCAGCACTGAGCCTGTGTCACCCAGCTCCATCTGCAACTATTCCTCTTATTTCCCCCTTTTCCAGAATTCTTTAATTGATCAAGAGATTTAAGAACCATAAATGAGCACCAGAGCCAGCTGACAGCAAACTGCAGTATGAAAGGCAAATTTCTCCTCTAACCATGTTACCCTAACACTGCTCTGAGCAGACAAAACCCACTCTGAAATGTGAACACTTCCCTTCCCAGCAGCTTTCACCTGTTCCACCAGCTGGGAGGGCTGTGTGGGCCCATTCATCACAGCTTCCATTCTCTCTCCATCCTCCAACTCCAGGCTTGACCAGGAGGAGGGTGGGAAAGAAACCAAGACATCTGAGCTTTGCAGCAACAAGAAATGCAAACATTATACTGAGCCCTTCACCAGTGACCCACACCTCTAGCACAGAAACCTCTCTTGCACATGGAGTCAAGAGCAGTAACCTTCCTTACTTGAAGCATGGGAAATAAGCCAACACATTTGTGGGAAAACCTCTCCTGAGACAGCTAGAGATGAATTTTCAGTCTGGTTAAGGAAAATAGTTACCACAAAGCAGTAGAACTTATTTTTCCCATTGTTCCAGCTCCATGGGAAAGAAGGGAGGGGGATGGCCATCATGGACACAAATCAAGGGTAATGTCTTCCAGGAGGCCACATCAGGTGCCAGTCCCCCATGGACTTTCAGCAGAAATGACCATTTCAGCTCTTCTTCACAAAAAAAGAAGCCACACACACACAACAAGCCAATGGACCTAACCCAGAATAGCACCAAAAATGTCTTATACCTCGTGGGTCTGTGAAAACACCAGCTCAGATAGGAGGCACAACAAGTCTCCTCTCTAGGAAAGTCCAAAGAGGACATTCCACGAGCTGAATGGACTCTGAATATGTCTTAAGGAAAAATATGTCTGATACAGCACGTGTAAGAAGGTGGTTCAGTGTGATCTACAGCATATTTGATCTCTGTAGAAACCTACAGCCATGAACTGTGAAATACTACAGACATGCACAGAGCACCTCACATCTGCATCAATCCTCTTTCTGGTACAGAGGATGAGCTGTCAAGAGTACATGGAGATGTCTAAAAGAGTACATCTCCACTGCTTGGGAGAAGAAGAGATAAGAGATGGCTAAGAGACACTTAATTCCTACAACAGAGTATGAACAGAGCACTGGGGAAATGAGAAAGAAGAAATCAAAACAGCTTTGTGTATTCCAAAGTAAGAATAAAGGAAAGTACTTTTGTAGACACGATTGACCAAGGTGTGAAGCTTTTCAAAATTAATTTGCATCTAATGGCTCTGACAACTCTCAGTTACAGCTGGAGCATGAACACCTTTTAACAGCCAATCTGGAAGATATAACCCTGGTGTGGGGCCTTTCTGAGCCAGCTCCAGGCTCCCAGAGCAAACAGAGTGCACATTGTTACAGTTTAATTCTGCACTTTGTTAGATTTATGCTTTTCTTCCATAACTCTATTTCAAGCTTTTGAGGTTTCTATCCTCCCCAGAGGTAGTAAATTCACAGAGATCAGTGTTGCAGCTCTCTGTTTTGTAACCCAAAGCACACTGATTTTCTTCTATCAAGCTCAGGTGCTCTAACAAACACCTAAGAAAATGGAGAAGTCTCTTTTGGTTTTTCTGGCAAGAGGAAGGTAAGTGCAGAGGCAACAAGTGAGTTCAGAAGGATGTGGGTGTACTGGATTCTTGTGGAGTCAGGCAAACCCTGTTGGTGTCCCAGGAAGCACTCCCAGTGTGCAGACACAGGTCACAGAGCTGTGCAAACATTCAAAGACAGCACAGAGCTCATGGTTTCTGCAGGGTTTCTCAAACACCTCACACACAGCCTCCTTCATGCAACTTCTTAAGCTCTGATGTAAAGTTTGGTACCTTGGGAGGATTTTCCCACCCTAGCTGACACCCATTATGTATGTCATGAAGGCACTTTCCTGGACAGTGACGGAAGAGGAAAGAAAAAGCCCTTTGCAGTATTCACATTAAACATACAAAAGAAAATTGTGTTCAGCCTCTCCATTGTCCTTCTGCACATTAGAAAGGCTCCAATGCCCTGACACTGGGGACAGCACTCAGTACTGTCTGCACAGTGCCAGATCTGCCAGCCCTGGGGCTGGCACAGAGCTACCTGCTGGGTTATTAGTGCTAGCTGCTGGGGGCTAACAGCAGTAATGATTAACAGAAGGCAGAGGTTGGGTGATGCAGGTTAGCAAGGCAGAAGAGTGAGGATGAGGCAAAGCTCCATCACACTCCTGGGGCCCAGATCTGATTAATCCCAGTCTCCATGGCCATTCCCACCAGATCCTTTGGCTGCAGGCATTCCCAAAGCTGACGTCAGTGCCTGCTGTGGTTAGAGTTTCAGTGATGTGGACACTTGGCTCTGGAATACAATTAAACCACTCTGACAGAAAAATAGAATGTTTTCTCTTGGAGTTTTTCCCCAGTCAAAGGCTGAATCCCATGACAGTGCTGTGGCCTGGCTCCACAGTCAGCACAGATGCTGCTGCTCTCAGAGAGGGGCACATAGGCAATTCCACAGGAATCTGGGATGCACACTTTGCTCACCACTACTGATTACCATTGCAAAGGAGATGAGCAGGAGACAGTGGAAAGCTGGCCAGGTCTTTGGAGAGATTTACAGGAGACAGAGTAGATCCAGGCCATGCATGGACACACTAGTAGCTCTTGTCCAGGACACAGAGCAAGAAGATGATGTCGGTATGATATCCAAAGATGATGCTACAAGCCCAATCAGAGCTATTCATCCAGCCCCGTTGTGCTCTGTTCTCACCTTCCAGGGAGGAAAGGCACAATGCTGTGATTGCTCCAGCAGCTCCACAACTCCCAAAAGCCTCCTGCACCACCCTGAGGGGCAGAGGAGCAGCAACACAGCTCACAGCACAGTGGGTGCACAGTACCAACCCACCATCACGAGACTTCTCCCTTTCCCCATACACCCATTTTTCCAGGAATAAAACTCAATTAGAACTTCTCAGGCAATGGTCAAACCCAGTTTGGTGCAGGCTCTGCCCACGCAGGGCCAGCTTTGCTGCACATCTCTGGGTGACAGATGGCTGAGGCTGAACAAGGCACAAAGGAGCTCCAGTGAACAGGCGTCGCATTCAGCCCAGAGGCTGCCTCAACCCCACTCTGACTGACCCTTTCATACCACAGCACATGCACTGACTGTCTGCTAAGACACCTCTGCACAGCCTCTGAGGGAAGACAGGCCTCAGGACTTTTCCCTAATTCTTGCTTTTTAAGTGATGCTTTTCCCCAGAAGCAAAGGAAAGGCTTTGGTAGCAAAGTGAAAGGAAAACCATGACATACAAAACTTACATCATGAATATTTCCTGTATCAGAACTAATAAAAAAACCAATCCAGCAGTGAAAGAAGCCAGGAAAGTGAGTCCTAGGCAAAACACACCTCAACTGCTTTTGAAGTGCTTTTTAGCAGTATGTGCACACTGGCTATAGATCAGCAGGGCAGGCATACAGATGTAGAGGTAAATCACTATTCCAATCCCAGGGCTTCAAATGATTCTATTTGAACAAAGACACTAATTTGAGGTAACCAGCACAGGGCGAATCACCTACAGTGCCTGGTTCTTACTCCTACATCATCACAGGCCAGGAGCAATGGCTACAAGATGGTGTTTAGGTCATGGGCAAGGTTCCCATCTGCTTCACTACCAACTCTTCCAATGCTAGTGTCTGTACAGGTACATATATGCAAACAAGCAAGAGAGCAGGCAGCACCTCTCTGTGAGACCAGAGGATCCATCTGTCTCCCACCCACTCCCCAACCTGCCTGTTTTGTGCATTACTTGGGAAAGGGAGGCTGTTTACTCACCCCATTAGACTTGTTTTGATCCATGCTGATGATCAATCTACTTAGAGATGGGGAATTTCACATCCTACTGAACACTGGCACCACTAGGCCATTGCCTTTAAGCCAGGCAATCACCTGGGTCAGCTCATGCCCCTGTCAAGTCATGCCCTTACCTTCTTTTGAGCCAGTGGTGACTGCAGCTGCAGTGGTTCCCGATGCCCGTCCCACCGGGCTGGAGTGCTTCCCAGCCCTGCCAGGGATTTTAAGTCCACTTGGTTTCAGCATGTTTGCTGTCTGCTGTATCTCAGGCCTTTATTGCCAGTGTCTCAGACAGCTGTCCTGGTGTCACTGCTCAGGCTTTGTGGTGGTGGAACTCTTCTTCCATCATCACGGACCTGGGAGAGAAGAGCACAAAGGAATCAGATAGAGAATGAGCAGGAGAGCATGGAATAGGCTCCCAGAAAGCAGTGCCCAACTCCCTTCTACAACCCTAGGAGAGTCAGCATCTTTCATTTCTTCTGCAAAACAAAAGAGATTATTTCCCTCATCTCCCATCATCATGTTACATTCTTTTTCTCAGTCTCACAGTCCTGAAGAACCCTGGGCCAAAGCTAAAACTTCCTAGAGCCATGAAAAAAGAATTTAGATTCAGTTTTGGATTTGAGTGACTGAAATCTCCTAGAGCCATGAAACAAGAATTTAGGTTCAGTTTTGGATTTGAGTGACTGAAATTGTTGACTGGTTTTAAGTTCTAAAGCCTCACTTCATGCATCAGCTAAGCCTCAGTTGTGCTGTCAGAGCCCTGACCAAAGGCACCACAGACCCTCAGCACTAGACCTTTGGTGCACAGCCCCTAGTTTCACTAGCCTTCAGGGCAGCCTCTCCAAACTGGCAGGGGAGGAAGGATGAGGCCAGTGTTCAGGACAGGGCTTTCAGCTCCTTTCCTTAAGGACAAATCCAAAAGCCTGTGACAGAAAAAGGGCACCTGACCCCATGGTTTTGCAAGAAGACTGAAATTGTGACAGAAAAAGGGCACCTGACCAAAACCCCATGGTTTTGCAAGAAGACTGAAAAAAACTTTCTGAAACTTAAGCATGACTCTACCAACTGTTCACTAGTGAAGTTCTTTCTGAAACTTAAGCACGACTCTACCAACTGTTCACTAGTGAAGTCACAACCCTTCCCTATGTCATTCCCTTCCCAGGAGGCAGATGGAATAAAACCTCTAAATTCCTTGCAAGGATGTTGCATTAACAAGCACACAACTTCTCAAGTTTTATGACAAGAACAGAAAAATGAAGGAAATGACTAAGTTGCTTTAAAAATGCAAAAACATTCCTAATGGATAAAGAAAAACAACCAAAAAGTTGAGCCTATCATCCAAAAGGAAGCTGAGGTTGGGAGTGAGCAGGATGGGATGAGGAGGGAAGAAGGTGGCAGAAGTGCAAGCCAGGGACAGCGTGGATGTAACAGCAAAGGGAATTGCAAGGACAGCCAGAAATGGGGGACACCCAGGCCTGCTTTCTTGGCCAAGGAAGGAGGAAGCCTGCTGCAGGCAGCACCCCTGAGAATCTCTGTAGCAAAGGTTTGCAGATGCTGCAAGGAGGGAATTGCAATAGCAGGACGGGAAGTGATTAAGGCATGAGTAAGGATTTCAACACAGGCTGGGGCAGAGCGAGCAGAGGGCTGGCAGGGCTCCAGGGAGAGCTGTAAGCAGACACAGAGGAGGAAAAACCACAAGGAGAATTCCAAAACTGTGTTCCTGAGGGCTCACAAACATCTGAGATGCCAAAGAGTGTTTCAGCAGTAAGAGTCAGTTGTCCCACACTGGCTCAGAGACAAAGAAAGGAGGGATCAGCAGAGACAGCCTGGGGGGGGGGGAAGGAGTGAAAACCCAAGTGATGAAGCCCTCTCTTCCCCATGATCCTCATTTGGAGGGGTCTCAGACACCTGCAGACAGCACCAGCTGTGGGTATTTACCTCACACAGGAGTCAGGACTGTTTATGACAAGAGGGATGCTCAGATCACATCACTAGCAGCAAGAGTAACAGACAAGAGTAAGCAGGTCTCATCAAAGAGGAGAGAAAACAGCCTTGGTGCAACGGAACCAGCAAGGAGCAGATGCTGTCAGAGCTGGACAGGAGGCTGCAGCTTCCACCTCTGTGTAGCATAAAACAGGGAGACAAGTAAGTAAATCTGGAGGTGAGAAACATTGATAAACCGGGTTCCTCCTATCCTTCGAGCCATCAGACATGACATCTCCCACCCACTCCATCTCATACAGCACATTTTGCCCAGGGCTGGCTTTGATTTTACAGAGCAGCTTCATTTCTGGCACTGGTGCCAACAGGGGATGGTGCTCTATTTTCACCCCATCTCTACCTTCAGCCTGAAGGTTTGCCTCTTCCCAACATTGCCTTACTCCTGGATTTACCCATCTCATCACTTTGTCCTGCTTTCTAGTTATAGGGTTTGATGCTGTACTTGGGATTAAGCAACCTGGGGATGCTGGTGCTTCCAGATGGCTGGTTGAATCCACATCCAGGAATGTGGATGGGAGTATGAAAGGACACAGAGGGAGGATAAACAGTAGTAGAGAAGAATTTCAACAGGAAACGGTGCCAGAATAATAAAAACATTTTAGTTTTTCAGGCCTCTGTTAAAGGGAGTCTCTGGACGCTTAACTTTGCAGCCAGAACCACAAAAACTTTAGGGAACAGTGAATTTAGCCTGTTCCTCTATTTTGCTGATTATCTATGAGACAGGGAACTTCTGTTCATCCTCCCTGGCCACACGAGTCACAGGACACTGTGATATTCTGCTTTGTCTCCAGACAACTGGATATTTTTATGCAGAGGGAGAGACACAAGAGGAAGTGTATTCCCATCACATAAAGATTTCTGCCAGAAACCTTCATGTAAACACATCTGCTTTCAACACACTAATGTTGAAAAACAAATTAATTCCACAGGATGCTAATTACTCTCCCCTTACAACAGATAGCTGCTTTTAGCCTGAAATACAACCACCCCAACCAGCTCATGGCCACACTCACTGAGGCCTCCTTGCCACACATTCACAGACTTCTCAAGACACCCTGCAACCACAGCAGATTCCTTGCCTGGCTGTGCCCACCACAAGTTGGCTCACTGGGAGGTCTGGCAGGGGCATAACTCACCCATCCAAAGTGTCACTGTCACCACCACAAGCTGCAGACTGACCAGAGGTAGAACTCAGGGGTGACTCCCTTAGCACATGCCTGCACACTCATCATCACACAGGGAAATGAGGATGAACTTGGGTAAAATAAATGCAGTTGGGTACTATAAATGCAGTTTGTCAGTAATACACAGGTGAAAATAAATGTCTGAGATGATTCTAAAGAGACTATGCCTGCTTCTAGGGAGAGCTACTCCTCCTCTGTCACCAATACACAGGTAAAAATAAATGTCTGAGATGTTTCTAAAGAGTCTATGCCTGCTGCTAGGGAGAGCTACTCCTCCTCTGTCACTAGTTTCTGCCCCACTTCCACATAAAAATACATGAGCAGGTTTTTAGGAAGCTCAGAACGCCGAGCACAGAGCTGTTCCAAATGACACCATTAGGTCATCTCCACCAGCCAGAGCAATGCTGCCCTGAGCCATCCAAGTCCCACATTAGCTCCCAACAGAGTGATGCAGCTTTTGTGCTGCAGAAATACCCTCAGCCTGGGCCACAGGCCAGTATCTCCACAGGGCACTGCCCTGCTCCATTAGAGATAACAACGTGCCCTGATCTCCTGTACGGAACCCTCAGCTTCCCAACGGGCTCTATTAGCAGAGCCCTCCTGAAAAACCTGTTTCCAGCAGCAGAGACTGAACATAGGCAAACAAGATTTTCTCTTCCTTCCTCCTATTACCTGCACAAGCTGTAAGCTTTGCCTTCCCATGGAACTTGATGGCAATGTGGCTTTCTCCAGACACACTGTAAAGAAAATCCCATCAGGTCCTGTGGCTACTCCAGGGCCACCAGCTCTGCTTAGTTTGGTTTTCTTCCCTTCCCAAGATAACACAGATGACAAGGATTTTCTAGACCTCCACTAGATTCTTCCTGCAATCTTTTCACACTGGGATGAATGGTTCTGTCTGTTCCCACAACCAAGAAAAGCATCCCAGGAATGCACCATATGAAAGCCTGCTTCAAATGACCAAAATATTCTCTTCTCCATCCTTCTATCAGAAAAGGAGACGGCTGGAGCAGAGTCACCTAAGCTCAGACTCAAAAAGAGAAACAGTTCTTCAACTAAGTACAGATGTACAGCCAAAAAATACCTTTCACCAGGAGCAATGTCTGGATATGCCTGGCCAGCATCATGGATAATCACATCAGAGCAGCACACATAGAAACAGAGAAACAATTGGAGGTGCTTAGCCAATTAATTCATAAATGTGGTAGAGAAATAACACAATCCAAAGGCTGGAAGCAAAGGCCTCTGTCAGCCTTGGCAATACAGCTTATCCCTAAGTTTCTCTCCTTCTTCCATCCTTCCTACCCTCAACAAGGCACATGAGTACTTGCTTGCCACATGGAGTATCATCCCATTCAACACAGGCATAAGCAACAAAGCAGATTCCCAGACTCAGCACACTCCCCAGAGGAAAACCTTCATGGGTATAGGCAAAATAAGGATCTGTTCACCTCAACATACTGATTGAAACAACTGCAAGACACAGGAACGGGTTTCCAGACACCAGATTGAGTTGGCCTGAATCCCATCCTGTGCCTGGTGCTTCCTTCTGGCTGGATCTAGATATAAGAAGTATTTACCCAACACAACACCCTGGGCAAGGCACAGGGATTTCCTTCGGAGTGCAGACCCAAGTGGGATTAGACCAGCTGTATCTGAACTCTGCACTAACAGTTGGGTCTAGACAATAGTTTGTGGGGAACACAGCACTTTGGTTTTGACACACGCTTTGCAATGCATGCTCAGGAGAGATAGACATTAATTTCCTACTCATGTTCTGACTGTATTTCAGGAAGGGTACAGAGACTTGAGGAGGTTTCTAGGTCTGGTCTCCTGATTTCTATCATTCAAGAACCTCTGGAACTCTGGACAAGAGTGAATCTACCTTAGTACAGCCCAAGAACAACTCCTGTCACCCCTCTGGAAACAGCATTACTGAGGGCAGAAACCTTCAGCATCAGGCACTGTAAATGTTGAAAACAATATCTGAAGTTCAACATGTCCCTGAAAACAAACTGCTAGAGAAGAATCTGGTGCACTGATTGCTGGAGGAGCTCTGCACTCACCTCGATAAGCACAGAGAATAAAGGCAAAAAGCTTTCAGTGCCAACTCAGTATTCCTTTCTTAGGCATTATGTAAAACCTTCACCGGCCTAAAGATACTGATTTTTTTTTTTTACAGTTATGTAAATTTTTTTCATTTCTTGTTTCTGAGCATTTGGTTACATCCACTCCGTATTTCCCAGCTTTTCTGCACCTTCCCCACCCACAGGAAAATGAGATTTTCAGGCAGCAAAGCCCCACCTCCTGCAGTCATTACCCTCAGATACATTACTGCCAAGTGTCCCATGCCAGAGGCAAAGGTAGGTAAAGATTTGGAGCCCCAGGCTCATGACCAACATGCTGCAAAGACAGGTTAGGGATGCCAAGAACAGAGTTTTGCACTGAAACCCGAACGCGAAGGCCAAACTCAACACACTGTGCAAAAGGGACAGGAAATGAATCCGATCAAGGGAGAGACACAGGATCTGATAACGCCAAACTGCAGCTTTGCTAATAGACACAGAGATTAAGCTGAGAAGCAAAGGCAATTTTATCTTTTAATTCCTTAAGATGTTCCATCCGATCCAAGGTAATTCCACCATCGTCTTCTCACTTCTCCGATTAGTTCCTCCTTCCAACAAGCTACCACAAACCCATTGCTGCAGCACATGGCAGATTAGGAGTAAATCCCTGCACTTAATTGAAGTATAGAGGAAATAAGGGATGCTCATCCTTAATTAAGGTCAGACTTCTCTCCCAAGAAAATCTTTCCTTCTCCCGTAGAGGGAACGAAAGGAACACACTGTCTTCAGTTACACACAGGGAAAACCAGGGAACCTCTGTATCCTCTGTCAGACATCAGGTTTTTTTCATCTCTTGCAGCTGAAGAACTCACATAAGTTTACAGTCAAAAAGGTCTGCTGTTACTAGAGTCTCCCTGACAATTCTGAAAGGCTGTTAGCCTCTAGAAAAACCTGTGTTTAGTCTTCTCTTTCACTCAAGTCTTGTAATAATTAGCACAGAAAGCCAAGGGAAAGCCCAGAGGCCTTTTCTTTAACTCAGGTATTTTTTAAACTAGTTCTAACCCCTATGATAGACTAAACATCCTGTGATTTACTTCTAAAACAAGGGTTATTAAAGGAAGAATGTGCAAAACCATCCTGCTGCACTCTAGAAAACCACAATGCAAAACCTGAGGCAAAGTGGGGGGAAAAATAACCCAAAGTGCATTCAAGGAAGTCATCACAAACTGGGGAGTAATCATGAACTTGACAAGCTTGTGCTCCCCATGCTGGCAAAATGCCTACTGAGGACTGACACAGTAGATAGCAACAGTCCTGCACTAATTGCAGAGCAAAACTATCTCAAATTTGTGGGAAAAATCCTGCAGATGGTCTTGGATGTACACGAGTTTCTGCTCCCTGGAGTGAAGCCCTGAGGGCAGGGGACAGTGTCCCTGCAGAGAGATATAGGGGCATGACACCAGGCTCCCATGGGAAGGGAACACAATGTACACACACATTCCAGAACTGCTGTCCTCCAGGTCAATTCAGGCTTGATTCAGTGGCCACTCTATGGCATGAAAGGTTTCTCTGCAACTCACAGGGCTCTGACAAAATCCAAGTTTCCTATTCACAGCAAGTGTGATTTGTCAAAAACAGCATCTGGAAGAGAAACATGAAGAGAGCAGCAAAGTGCAGGGAAGACAATGATACATGACAAACCTATTCCATTATAATGGTTTGGTGTTTTACTACTGGAGAAACAGTTTCTTTAATTAAATATGAGCTACACAATAACTCAGTCAAGCTATGCTCACTCTCCAGAGCTGCAGGAGGAGCTGAACTTTTGGGATTTCCTGGCTTTTGACTGCTTGATTTAGTGTAGCACTAAAGTTCACCCTGGCACTTAATCTCTTACTCACTGGAGCTCAGGTTGAAATAGAGATTTTGATTTGTGCACTTCTATAACCTAACCTCTGCCCTGGACTTTGACTATGAAACAAAAACAGGACCCAGGTCCCTTCTGCCCTGATTTTTCTCCCCTTTTTACAACCTGCACCTGCAAGGAAGACTTCTTTGCAGGCCAGCCTGAGTTGTAGACTGTGACTGAAAGGCTGGAGCATCTAAGAGCTGAAAATAGGATACAACTGCTCTGGCAAGTTTCTTTCTCTTTGCACATTTAAGTTTCATGAAACTATGAATTTTGTCTTCCCTTTCAGTGCCATGACAGCCTGTCTGGTGGCAGTGCAGTTGTACTGCTTTGCACTTGCAGGTGATTTGGTTAAAAGCAAAGAAAATAGGAGTAGAATACAACATGTTTCTGGTGTAATGCCAGAAACCAGATACCTCAGGACACACTAGACCTGACCCTGAAGCCCTCACTCCATACCACCAATGCTGCCCAGGGTCTACACACACCCTGAAGTGCACTAGGAAAAGCATCACATTAATGCAATCACAAAGTTGAAGCAATTCAGTTCGTGG
>NW_008673260.1:64497-71866 GCF_000695815.1 Acanthisitta chloris
ACTGGTACTGCAGGTGAAAGATCTAGCAGAGGAACCCCCTCAGAACCACCCCAATGCAGCAGTGTCACACCAAGGGAAAACTGACTCTGCCTCTCCACATGCTGCTGAAACTTCAGGCAGGGATGGAGGATATGAATGCCCAACCTGCCCCTCTGCAGACCCTTTCTATTAGTGACAAAACCACCATACAAGAGGTTTCACTCCTGCAGTTCAGCAGTGCTTGTTTCAGCCTCCACTGCCTGGGCACCCCCTCCCATTGCCAGTCCACATTTATTCAAGCCAACCTTCTGCTCACATGCCTACTCTGCCCTTTGCACAACTCTGACACCCTCCCATTGTGCTCAATCTCCAGGAGACAGCTTTGCCCTTTCTCTGTCTTCACTGTGCCATTCTGAACAAGCAATGCTCTCCTCAGAGAGGTCATGAGGTATGAGACTCACCATTTCCTGGGTCATCTCAGCTGACCTTCTCTAAACCTCCATCACTTGAATTCCATCTGTTTTAGACATGGGTAACACAACATGCATGCTGCATCCCAGGTGATGTCTCACCAGGCCTGGGACAAACTCTGTGTCAAATACTATGAGCTAACAATCTCATCCCTTCAAACAAAGCAAGAGTTCCCCAAAGCTGGAATAATAACTAACCCACCTTCACAGTCTGACTGTGAAGATACAATAGAAGGGAAGCTGAAAAGGAAATACAGATCACAGAACTAGTTGGGTTGGAAGGGACCTTTACAGGTCATCTAATCCAAGCCCAAATCATGTCACAGCTGAAACACAGGACTGACAACCAGGACTCCTGCTTCCTTCTTCCACAATGGTCAGAAATCTCCTCGCCACATTAAGAGGGATGATAACAGTACCAAGCCTGTGAATAGAAGGGTGGCAGATCAGGAGGTTACACCACTAGTACCTACTGAAAGATCTGAGGTCACCACACCGACGACACCAGGGAGGAGCAAACCCACTCTCCCTCCAGACCACCAAGGCACTGTGTAAGCCCCAACCCCTTTACCCACACTCCAGCATCCTCCTTCCCCTTGCTTCACTGGTGGCAGCAGAGCAATGCTGGACACAGTTGCTCCCTGGAGCACCCTCCTCCTCCTCCCTGCTGATTCACCAGCCTGCACTCAGCCTCCCACTTAGGCAGCTGACCTCTGGGCTATGTGCACTAATTGTTGCTTTCTCCTGAGCCTCTCTACAAATACTGCCATCTCCCCAGACCTTAGCTCTCACTGACATACCCACACAGCTGCCACCATCACCAGCAGTGGAGACAGGGAGACCAGTTACCTGGAGAGTTTGCTTTAAGCCAGTACGTGTTAATTATGGAGTGTCCTAATTTACCACCTGTAACCCCAGTCACAGCCAGAAATTTGGACAGCTCACAAACCTTAGAGGACAAGAAGAAACACGTCTCTTCTTCAAATTGCATCCCTATTATCAATGACCAAACCCATAATAGCTTTGGCAAGTTGTATCAAATTGGATCTTATCTGTCAACACTGTTATGTCATCCCCTCCTGCCTCAGAGTTCCTTTCTCCCACACCTCACACCCTGCCTTGCAGAAGCCAACATTTACTTTGGATTGCACCACATAGAGAGAAATCCCAGCTCAAAGCCTCTAGGCACTAAGCCACACACTAAGCCACCATAGGATGGCTACCTAGTGTGTTATACCAGAGCAGGTTAGAGATTCCAGTTTTTAGGGGGTGAGAAAACACCATCCTACATAATCAGATTGCACAGCAGGTGTGGAGACTGAACATGCCCATTCTAAGCAGGACCTGTTGACTTGGCAAGAACAGCAAAGGCTGCCACATCTGGGCCAGGCTGTCAATCCCAGCAACAGAGACCCTGCAAGAGCTGCACTGCTCCACAGCCTGGTTTCAGTCAGCATCTCTATCCAAGCACTACCTTGCCACTGGGAAGCACACACACAGCAGTGTGTGAGGTATGGATGCTGGAATGGATCTGCCTAGATGGATCAGTGCTAAAAACAGGATTTGATATTTCATGTCTCTGCAGCTAAGAGTGATGCTGATGGGTGAAGCCAGGCTGCAGGCAGGTAGGCAGGACAGATGGACCAGCCCACCATCCCCCTGGAGTACCACAGCACTACATGTTCTAGCTGGAGCTTTCCAGAGCCACCACATGTCCCAGGCTGCTCCTTCATTTCTCACAGAAATGGGCTGTTTCTATATCATTACTACAGGCAAGGCCACAATCATAATTTTGTACAGAGATCAAGATATAATCTCATCTAGCCAAGCCAGCACAGCACAGTTACAAGCAGCAGCCTGCACACATCACAATGCAGAGCACTGGCACAACATCCCTAACACAAACTGCACCTATTTCAACTAAAAAGGAAGAGCAAAAAACCAAGTTGTCACTTCTAACAATGCCAATCAATGTTGCTGGCACCCTAAGGCAGAGTATATCATAGCACTCCATAAACCTGAACCATATGAGCATCCAAAAGCACCATTTGACTTTGACATTTCCATGTCAGTGTGCTGGAAGTGCTCCCACACCTTCCCAGCATCTAGCCAGTGTGCTCTGGAGGGATGAAAAGGGAAAAAGTGCTTGCAGATGCTTCAGAGACATCAGGGTTAAGCTTGCAGAAGGCACTGCTATTGCCAGTATTGTTTACTAGAAATATATATAAACACACACATATAAACATCAGGTTTTCCTATGGATGAGATTTAGCAAGTTCAAAAAGCAATTTCATAGATCCCAGTGAAAGTCTACATAAGCAGACATGTAAAAGATGAACTGGTTAAGGCAAAACATTTCCTTCCTCTGCCTCTGAAGGATAATCCACACAAGCCTGCCTTTTTGTGCCATACTGTTCATCATTAAATCTCCATTAGGGATGGCTGGTGGACTGGTCATCAGCTAAACATGCCAAACTTCCCAGCTGGGAAACAGAAGTCCAGAGGGGAGAAAAAAAGAAAAAAAAAAAGGGCACTTATTCAAGGTTGCAGACTGACCTGCTCCAGTTTGCATAGTAAGGATTTCAGTTATAAAACAAATAGCTAAGTGCTAAATATAGCCAAGGAGCAGGCTGTAATCACCAGGGCAGGCTCCACGCTGCCAGGGGCCACTGAGGTAGCACAGCACATTATATATGACAGCCAAATATGAGGGTAAAAACCCCATTAAACACAGAAGTGGAGAAGCATCTTTTTCCAGGCAGGTTTGCTCCCCAGCCAGGACAGTCCCTGCGTCCAGGGGATGAGCTCTGCAGATCATCAGTGGGAGTGTTTGCAAGGGATGGGAAAGTGCTGTTTGTTTCCACAGGCAGCTGCTTTTGTGCCTGTCAGGGCTACTGAAAAGTTTCCAGCACTAATTAGAGGACACAGAAGTTTTCAGAGCATGATGCAACAGATAAAGAGGGGAGGAATATGTCAAAGGAAGAAAAAGAACAGACCAGGCAGGCAGAGAAAGCCTTTGTCAGTGACTATGCTAGAAGCTGGTTTCTGGGGCTGGAAGCCTTCCCCTGCCCCTCCAGAGGATGTGCTGGAAAAGAAGTTCTGCTGCAGAAGAACTTGTGTTGGGTTTTGTCCTTTGTCCAGAAACAGGCAGATACATGTAGTGACAGTGACAACAAAACAAAGGGGAAGACACACAGTGCAGCATGAGTTCACACTGAGCCAGACTGCCCACAGAGGCTGCAGAAACTCCTCATTGCCTCATTATTCTACAAAAATAGTCTTCAAACCTCTGTTTTGGATGACAGGCATGAAGACAGACCTCACCTGGAACACACAGATGGATCAGATGATTTCTTGAACTTTCTCTGAAGCCCTTCCAAGGGGAACCAATATCCATGTGGTCTGTACTATACCATCTAAGTCATTCACCAAAATAAAATAGGATTAATTCTGACCAAGAGCTCTGGCACAAGCAACATAATTTTATTTGCATTACATTTTTAAAGGAAGTACAGGAGAAATGCATTTAAAGGGATGTGTAAAAGCACAGGAAAGGGATTTAAAAGCACCCAAAAGGGATTTAAAAGTCCCAATATCCACATCTCAATATCCCCAGAGAATTTCATTCACAAACTTCCAAGGAGGTCAGAACTGCAACACCCATTTTGTACCTGCAAGAAACAGATGCAGAGAAGGAAAAGATTTTTCCCAAGATTACTGAAAAAAACAGTGGCAGAGATGGCACCACTGTCTCCCTGAATCTCCAACCCACCCAAGGCCTTGGGAAGTCCTTCTGAAATGTTTACTTTATAGACACAAAGTAGAAATACTTTTAAAGAAGAATCATTTGGCTTTCTCATGCACAAATAGAGTTATCAAGGGAGTCAACAGAACTTGAAGTCTCAAAATAAACCGAAGTTCAGATTTCCTTTGTGCTTCAGCAGCCAGGGATGGGGAGATGGAGACTTCATGGCTGGCTCAGAACCCACCACATGGAATTTCATCACTGTGCCACGTTTCTCTACAGCTATGCAGGTGGGTAAACATTAGCTTAATGGAAATAAATCACTGAAAGGAAGTTATCACCCTATTTCAGTGCCAATTCAAGCCAGCATCGTATTTTCTTCAATCATACCGAAGTAAAAGAATGTAAACTGTGACAACCAAATATGACAAAGCTTGGTTTGATTTTTTTCACACGTTTTTCTTTGCTTATGCTGTGCCTGAACCAACCATGGTTGGTTTATAGGCAGTTTCACTCACTCAGAAAGGGATAACAAAACCATGCAACTGCATGGGAACGATTTCCAAAGAGTCTAATGCAGAAATGGTGTGGGTTTGTTTGTTGTGGCTTTTATTTAAATGGGGTTTCAATGGGATTTTTTTCAGGAATAGTCGAAAGTATCACTTTGAGGTGCCAGACTCAGAGTCACATGCAATGAAGTAATTTTTCCACAGCAAGAGCTCTGCACAATCACATAAGGGCAAGAAATTAAATCCAGCTATGAGGAAAGTGAATTTGCTTCATCCTGTTTAGCATCAGGGCTCAACAAAGTACAAGAGACAAATACAAGGGTCCTCTCAGCAGAGCAGGGGAAGGCTCTGAGAGCACAGTGGTACTGCAGAAAGAGACTTTGTACAGCGATGCACTGACAGACTCGTGTGTGTCTCTGTCAGTGTCAGCCACGGAGATGAGAGATTTCACGTGGATGGGAAGGATTTGCATGGAGAAGGCAGGACTGGGGTAGGACTCAGGAAGACTGAGCCCAATTCCTTTCTCTAACCTGGATTTTTAGAGTGACCTTGGCCAGTTTGTCTTTATTCAGCAACTTAATGTGGTTGTTTTAGAGAACTGAGCAGTAAAACAAAGCCCCAGTCTTGCTGGAGTCTGCCAGAACCACCAGGTGTTCTCCCTGGCTAACAAGATCTGAAATTCTACCATAAATATTACAAGAACAGTGACAAAAGCACATCAGCCAGAGATTGATGGGTGTCTTCGACTAAGCTAATAGAGCAGCAGAAAAAAGTAATGTTTTCTCACCCCACGTCAGCAACTTCCTTCATCATTCTTGTGCTCAGACCCCTTGAGAGATGGAGAGGAAAAGGGTCCCAAGGTACTCATAGAAGATATTTATGGAAAAAATAGATCTCTGTATAAATAACTATAAATAAGTGCACACCAGCATCTAACACAGGTTAGCAACAAGTCACATTCAGGTCTAGCTACCTGTACCTGGGCTTTTCCAGAGCTCTAAAAGTATATAAACCCTGTCATGCACTGTGTACACCCTGCAAAGTGGCACCAACCCCACAGATCTGGGGGTTGTAACTTACTTTATATATTGTCTCTTGACCTTACCAGAATTATGACATCCTCTCAAAATAAAAATAGTTATTAATTTCCCTGAGTTTCAAGGATAGAGGAGGCATTTTGATAAATAAAACCACCAGCCTCAACCAGAAGGTGGAATCTGTGCCCTGACCCATTTTAGTCACCCAGTAACACAGGAACTGGCATGTGTGCCCTTACAGAGCCACAGCCCTCGGTGCCAGAAAATCCCCCTTTGGGTTCTTCATTTCTTCTGCCAGAGCAAAAGCACAAGTGGGGAAAAAGAGGAAACATATCAGGAACTGCTAGTTGCTAGAGTGAATTCTAGCAGCCTTCAAGGCTAGAGGTGGCCAGAAACCAAAAAGAAGAGAAGTACATACCAACCCGTGGCCTCAAGCAGGTAATCCCATCCATGGTGGTCCTAAGAGCATCTCCTGAAACATACAGGTTTTCCCTTAACTGAAGGCACACCCCACCCAAGTGTTCCTGAGATGATAGAGGGTTCCAGCACAGCTTCTCCCTGCCGTGCCTGCAACGGCTGGGGCTAACATTTTCACTTCTGCCTTGTCTCCGAGCTGAGCCTTTGAAGTTCTGTATTCCCAATGATTTCTGGCAGGCAGTGACAACTTGTGAGAACACAGCTGTTTGATGCAGACTCCTTCCTTCCTAATCCCTGGCAGGCTGTAACAGCAGGCAGGTAATTTCTTCAAATGCCAAACCTTGGACCCAACTTTAAGATCAGGCAGCTGCATCGTGCTTAAATCATCACCTCCCCAGCAACGACAGGGCAGGACTGCCCCGTGCTGACTAAAGGGGCACTCAGAGCACCACTGGGGAGAGCAATGCTGCCTAGCAGGCAGCAGGACAGAGGCTAAGGCCAACAAACCTAGCCAGGCACTCCAAATATACCTCTGTCCACATACAGACCAATTCTGCTTGAACAGCAAGACACCCTCAAGGAAGCATTTCTAGCTAGCAGTAATGGATGGGCTGGTGAAACTTGACATCCATTCCAGCAGGATGAGTTTCTGAGACAAGGTTTGCAGGCCTATGAGACTGATGCCCAACAGAGCAGCAAATAACACTCGGTGCTGACACAGTGCTTTGTCTCCCAGCACTTCTGAAACACTGCTGCAGCCTGCCTAGATACCGTGGAGATAACAACTCTGCCTCCACCCCTGGATGCTGCCCCAAACAGACCCTGTTTTGTGCCAGGAGATGCCAGCCCCATCTGCCCAGCTGCTCACAACCTGAGCAGCGTGCCAACACCAGCAGCCTGACCTCGGAAACACATCTCCTTGTACCAGACAAAAAACCCACATCAGATCCTGCAGGATGTAGTTAATGTCGATATCTGAGATCGTTCAACAAGAAACACCCAGCCAGGAACCTAAGCGGCAGCTTCGCAGAGACAAAAGACAATTCTCCTCCCGATTCCAACCCAAAACTCGCTCGGCAGCGAGCGAGCGATGCTGAGAGCCACTCTCCTCTCCATCCCCGCGGCATCAGGGCCGATGCCTCCTCCCCAGCCGCTCCCACCGAGCGCTCTGCCGCGACCCCGCGGAGCGCAGCAACGCCCCGCACCCGGGCT
>NW_008673261.1:0-15738 GCF_000695815.1 Acanthisitta chloris
ATTATGCGAATATAGGCAAGCAAACAGTGCAGGGTGTGCGGGGAGTCTCCACTCCACCAACACGCACCCAGTGCTGTTTGCTTGCCTATATTCGCATAATAAATTGTAAACTTTGACTGCAATCCTGTTTGGGACTCAGTCATTTATCACAACCTGAACCAATGAAGGAGAAGCCTTACAAGAAGCAGCACAAGTGCAGCAGTGACCTGACCCGAGATGGCTTTGGTGCTCCGTAACTCCATGCAACACACCACCTCTCCTGTACTGAGTGACCACCATAACCGATAGAGCTCAAAGTCATGGACTAAATGAACTCAATGGACATTTTGCGGACATTTGTGGAAATTTTATGACCATTTTGCAGGGGTGGTCCATAGATTAAGGAAATGACATCTGTGTGTTATATCGAAGGATGTAAAGTGGGAAGAGGGGGAAATATGGTTGTATTGAATAGTGCAGGACCTGAGCATGGCATAAATGGTATGGAATAAGGGGTAGAATGTGCTGGTTTTGTCTGAGGTAGTTGATTTTCTTCATAGCAGAGAGTATGGGGCTGTGCTTTGGATTTCCAGCCACTCTGCCCCAAGCCTGTAGCGCTTGATGGGGTTATTGTGACCCAAGTTCAGGACCTGGCACTTGGCCTTGTTGAGTCTCATACAATTGGCCTTGGCCCATCGATCCAGCCTGTCCAGATCCCTCTGCAGAGCCTTCCTACCCTCCAGGAGATCAACATTCCCACCCAAACTTGGGAATTTACTGAAGGTGCACTCGATCCCTTTGTTCAGGTCATTGATGGAGATATTAAACAGGACTGGCCTCAATACTGAGTCCTAGGGAACCCCGCTAGTGGCTGGTCACCAGCTGGTTGTAACTCCATTAATCACCATCCAGACATTTTTTTACCCAATGAAGAGCACACCTGTCCAAGCCATGAGCAGCCATTTTCTCCAGAAGAATGCTATGGAGAGTGTCAAAGGCTTTACTGAAGTCCAGGTAGACAACAGCATTTCCTCCATCCACTAAATGGGTTGACATGTCATAGAAGGAGATCAGGTTAGTCAAGCAAGACCTGCCTTTCCTAAACCCATGCTTGCTAGGCCTGATCCCTTGGTTGTTCTGCATGTACTACTTGGTGACACTCGGGATGATCTGCTCCATAGCCTTCCCTGGCATGGAGGTTAGGCTGACAGGCCTGTAGTTTCCCAGATCTTCTTTCTGGCCCTTTTTATAGATGGATGGCACATTTGCTAACTTCCAGTCACCTGGAACCTCCCTGGTTAGCCAGGACTACTGGTAAATGATTGAAAGTAGTTTGGCAAGCACTTCAACCAGCTCCCTCTACAATTGGTTGGATCCCATCTCGCCCCATGGACTTCTGTATGTCTAAGTGGTATAGCAGGTCACTAACCATTTCTGCCTGGATTATGAGGGTTTCATTCTATTCCCCATATCTGTGTACCCTGAGGACAATTGATCTTGCTATTAAAGACTGAGGCAAAGGTGGCCTTAAGTACGTCTGTCTTTTCATCATCCTTTGTTGCTATGTTTCCCCTCCAAATCCAATAAAGAATGGAGATTCTCCTTAGTCCTGGTTCTATCCAGAACAGGATTGACTTTTGCAGCAGCCAGGAGGGGCACACAAGGACCCTGGGGTTATTCTATACCACCTCATGCCATGCAGAGGAGAGGCGGGGGTTGGGGGCCCTTCTGGTTTGGCTGGTGTGCAGTGTGTGTGGTCAGGTGGCACTGGGTTCCACGTGGTGAACAATCGCCTGTGAATCGTTCACCTGTTTTGGACACTGTTATTAGTATTGTTATCGTTAGTTTTCTTATTTCATTGCTATTTCTAGTAAATTGCTCTTATCTCAACCCATGATCTTTACCTTTTGTGCCTCCAATTCTCCTCTCCATCTTGCCTCAGATGGAGGGGTGGGGAGTGAGTGAGCAGTGCATGGTCTGGAGTGTTTTAGTGGGAACATTAAATTGGGGAATACCAGTCTTGGAGTCATGTTTTCATCTGCATGATTTTCCTGTTTCTACCTTCATCATTTCCTCAACTGGCAGGGTAGAGAACACTGAGTCAGAGATGCCTCTTGTCAGGGTTTCAACTCTTCCTGCTTGTGGGGGGCTGGAGCGACTCTCTAGGTGCTGAAATATAAACAATTCTAAAATATATAGGTTACTTGGAAAAATGAACCCCTTCAATGGACATAGATTATTTCATTAAGTTATTTTTTTCGCTATGCCTTATAAGCTTCTTCAAATTCTATCTGCATCTGTATTTATGTAGCACAGATTAGTACTGGGGTTCATAGGAATAATACTAACTCTGTTTTCCTCTCAATATCAAACACTCCATGCTTCCAGCCCTGAACATGAAGAAACACTTAAACCCTATATATATTTTAACTCCTGCTTACAGTACTGAGAGGTAACTAGCTAAAGAACTCTACTTCTGGTATTTGTGTACTAGATCCTTCTATGTCTCCTCTAAAAATGGCTCTAATAACAGAATTGGATATTATAATTTCCCTGGAGACTTATGCAGCCCTTTCCTGTCTATCTGTCTTGATGATTAGGCCTTAATCTATAGCATAATTTGGAATTTTTAGTAATTAACTGCTGTGTTCTGCTCTTACTTTTGGTCAGTTAAATGGCAAGAGGAATCGTCTCTAATTTAAGATAAGCTGCTGCTCAGAGTAACAATTAACACAGCTACTGCTCTTTAAAGAAATGTAGTAAACCTGGTAGGATGCAATATAAATAACTACACTGAAAATATACCTGCATCTCTAAACCAGAAAATTTGCTACGAAATTCTAGTGTGAAATTTATAACAATTCTTTATGGCAATTGAACAATGATGGCTGCTTTCATGCTATTTTCATATGTTCTTTGCTAGTCAGCATGTCTTGGAAATGACTTAATCTGAAATATAAATTAGTAAAAACTGTGACATGAATATTTCAGTTTTTCAGACTGCTGCATGGCTTCAATTCAGAAGGCATCCATTTGCCATAGATTCTACTGGAAGAAATGAAAATTGCTTTGTATTTTATCACCCAAGTCTTACCTAAACCAGAATGACATCAATACAACAAGTTCTTCTCGCAAGAGCAATGAATGGAGTACAGCATACACATTCTTGTTCTTATTGAGAACATGCAATTTTATCACAGATAATAGGCAAGAGGCTGATGCTCTGTATTTTAAAAGCATTAAATTCTTTCAGGACTGAAGTGAGGTGCTGGACTTTCATATGACAGCATCTTTTTAAATATACCAAATGACATATGGATTGATGCTGCTATAAATGAAATCTGTGTTCTCTGATCACAGACTTCTTCTTGGTATATTCTTGTGCAACACTCAAGAGTACAATGCATAAGTCTGGTCTGTAGTCATTCCACTTGTTTGGGATTTTTTTGCTTGTTTTAAAGTATATTTAAACACTTTTTTTTGGGGGGAGGGGGTATTTGGTTTTTTCAACTGTAAATTCAGGCAGCTGAAAACTACTTCACCCTTCAAGGCAATGAGGAGTTTTAGCATAGATCAAAGCTTTCAGTGAGTCTTAGAGCACTTCATGCCTGTATCCTGACAGACTTACTTAAGTGTCTTAATATAGTTTGGATTATATATATTTGTTATTAAGGACAAGACAGAGTTTTTTCCCCAAGTTTGTATTAGTTCTGCATAGCAACTGTCAAAAGAAAAATCCTCTTTGATCTGTCTTATGATTCAGGAAAACAGTAACTGTTAACTCTGTAGCATCATGTAGGGGTGAAGGCCTGATTCTATGCATTAAGTACCATAAGTAAATTTTTTTCATGTATAGCATATCTCTTTCCATCAGACCATAGTAAGTGGAGAAAAGGCAAATTAGCAAAAACTCCTCTTAGATATAACTTTGTTTTATGCATGTCCAATGTCAATATTGTAAAAGTCATTGTAAAATAAATGTACAGAAATGTGTACTTTAATATGGAGGCAGGCTGAGAAATTGTTTTTGAAAAGAGAATTGCTCATTTATTTTATAATTTAGCCATTCTAATGCTGCTTCACTGCATATAGAACCAATTTATGAGTGAATATAAGTAGTCACAGCAATATGCACAGACAAATACAGAAGGAACAAGTTTTGGAGATTTGTGTCATATGTCTTAAATGCCTTTGTTTTACAGGACGGAAATAAAGATAAGATTGTCTGAGTCCTATTCAAGTAATTCCAGCCCATCATAGCAATGGGCTAGAAGAATTCAAATGCTGTATTAGTTTTTTAAATCTCGATTCTCACTGATTCACTAACAGCGTAGATATGATTTTTAGAGCAAGCTCTATTGCAAAGGCTGTCTCTTAACATTCCCTCCTGCCCAGGTGATGCAATTTCAGTTTGACAACACATAATTTACAAGGCTTAATAAAAAGTCGCTGAAATCTAACTGCGTCTGTCCTTCCTGTCCTCTTTGATACCCCTATAAACCACATCCTGCTTGTGGCTCTAGGCTTGCATGGATGAATAGTAGGGAAGCAACTGTTTCTCATGTAGGATGTCTCAGTCTTTAGAGGCTTTTTAGAAAGTGAGATTTCTCTAGAGCAACTTCAAAGAAACTCTCTGGTATTATATAATAACCTGTACTATCACCTACTAACAAACGCTGCTGCCTTCTCTTTCATTGGTTGTTTTTTTCTTTTAGCTGTGATGGAAGACATTCTTAAATGTTCAGAAAGATGTGCGGTATTTCTTTTAAGACCTGTTTCAAAACTTGTCAGGAAAGTCCTCTGGGGAACTTGTTATCTATATGACAAATTTGTACAGAAGTTAGTTCCAGAAGGAATCAGAGGCCTTTTGAAAAGTGTAACTCAGATGCATTTACAAAAATCAAACCCTTCCCAAAGCAGAAAAAACTTTCATAGAAGTAAATTCTCATCTGCAATTCATTTAATAGCTTAATTTATTTAAATATAGTATGTAAAATCTACATTGTTGTTTCACTTTAAATGTTTACACAAAGGAGGATTTCTTTTTATTTTTAGCCACAATGCAACAAGAGTTTCCCATAGCCTACCTTCCTATGGGATATATGAATATTAAATGCTACAAGAATCCCTGGCTCATTTAACTGTCTTTTCATTGCCTTCCCTTTATTTCTCCCCCAGGCCTGGTACAAACAAACAGGCTTGTATTACAAAATTTTTAAACAGTTCCAAGGGAAAGTCTGTTGATATGAACTCCTGGAAATGGGGAGAACTCCTAGAGCGGTCTACAATTCTTAATTTGACAATAAGTTCTTACGTGAAAGGTTAATCTTTTTTGGATACTGACTTGCAAAAATAACTTGAGTGCCACCACCTAAAAAGTGCTGATACACATGGTGCTATTTGTGAGAATTCAGGTGCTTATGGGATTTCTCTTAGTACTAGGTAGAGGTATTGTGCAAATCCTCAAATGATGCAATTTCACCCCACTTTTCAGCTGCTGGCACTGTACAAAGGGAAAAATAGGTATTAGCTACTTAAACTACCTGCAAACTACAGTTAATGTACATGCAAGCTTGTCATGCATCAAAAGCCAAATTTTAACAATATGTGAAAGGCCAATATGTATTTCTTTAGCTGTATCCCTGAATTTTGACAGCTAGCCTATCCATATGCAGAGGTCAAACCATACCTTTATTTTGACAGCATTATCACACCATACCACATACTGTATGTCTATCTACATTATTCTAAGATACAACTCTCCTCAGTACTTAAATATTACCCTTTATTATACATCAACTAATGCATTTTTAATTGGTTTTTCTTTTTTTTAATTACAGAGAAAATGTAATAATTATATAACTATTCCGTATGGTATCCAAATAAACCTAAATTCCAGATTTTTTACAAGGAGGACGGAATGTCCAGCTGTATGTTCACTTTAACAGCTCTTGCATGTGGCACATGCTGTGAAATGTACTAGCCATCAAAAAAAAAAAAGACTCAAAGCACCTTAAAAATATGTACACACAAAGTAATTTATATGGACAAATAAGGAATGTTGTTTATTAAGGCTGTGCTTCAGAAAGAAGATGTTTAGGGTTAAGTAGCCTTCATCAAGGCACAGAATGGGAAGAAGCAAGCACAGCTGTCTGTAGAAGATAAGTTATGTAAAACCACTAGTGAGGTACATGTAGCAAATACAATTTAAAACTGCACAATTGTTCTTTGTAAGAAAACTGAACATAGTTAATAGGAAATACTGTGACTTTTCAATTGTCACAGTTTTACTTCATTATTAAAAACATAGCAAATATTTCCAAACAAAATTCACAATTTGAATAAATGAAATATTTTAAACAAAGTGCTTCACAGATCTGAATCTTGCATGATTGTACTGTCTGGTCTAGAAGCATTTTGTAGACATCATAGGAGCATTCCACACAAAACTGAAAATATAATTCAGACAAATAATAAACAGGACATTTCTAACATTTGTACACTTTCAAGTAGTTGAGTTTTTAGGGTCACTGGGTTTTCTAACAAATGTGTCTTACAGCAGTACAGGTTCGTAGATTCCTTTAGGAGCAGAGGCCCATTTCAAAGGGCACGTGGTCTTTTTGGGTTGATCTGTTTACTGGCCTGTTCCTCCTCTTGTGGAGCTGCCCGGAAAGATTTCACTTTATCTTTAATGAAAAAGAGAGAATGAGTACTGACGTGCCTGTGCACAACACAGATCCTGAAACTAAGACCTGATGCCCCATATATTGGCCGCAATGTGCAACAAAAAACATTCCTCCACAAAAATATCTGAAGACAGAAACTACAAGAGGATTGAGATAAATTTAATACACACCATACAAACAAGTTGCTTAGCAACTTAGACCCTTCTTAGATGCTACCTTTGCCTCTTCTTAGGAAGAAATTCCTCCCTGTGAAGGTGGTGAGGCACTGGTACAGGTTGCCCAGAGAAGCAGTGGCTGGCTCATCTCTGGCCGTGTTTAAGGCCAGGTTGGATGGGGCTCTGAGCAGGCTGGTCTAATGGAAGTTGATCCTGCCCATGGCAGGGAATTGGAATGAGATTATCTTTATGGTTCCTTCCAACCCAAACTATTCTGTGATTCTATGATAACAACTTTTCTATGAATGTGTAAAGCATTTGTGATTAAATTTTGAAAGTAAATAGATAAATGCATCATTCATTTGTTTCATCATAGCTAGCACAAGAATGTGAGGAACATGAGAAAAGAAGTATGTCATCCTTTGATATTGCTATTCCTCCCCCACTCCCATTCCCCAGTAATATGCCCAAGAATGGGAAGAAGGAAACCAAAATCACATAATAAAAAAGTCACTCCAAAAGTGACAGAAATAAAAGTGACCATTATGTGCCATGAGGGTAACACAAAAGTTACCGGGAGAAAGAATCTTTGATTTAACAGTTCTTCCCTCCAGCAAAGCTATACATGTATCATGCTGTCTGTAAAGATGCAAGGATCTTTTCAATATCCTTCATCTCCAGTACCTTGCTTCAAAAGCAGTATCTACTAAGTTATGGAAGAACAGGGAGTTACCTAAACTGTTTTTTCACTGCTGTTGTCTCAAATTGCCTTTCCCTGAAGAGGAAGCCATTATCCATAAGAAGCAAAGGAAGGTACATCTAAGTTTTTGCTAAAGTATATTGGTGCCAATACATGTGTACAAAGCAAGTGGGCTACATCCGATTTGCTTAATGTATTCTTCTAACTTATAACAGATACTCAGACTGAGTAAAATGTAAGATTTTACCCTATAAGGAATTTTCTAATACATATTTTTTTAAGATAACCTCAGTTGGTTCCCATGTCCGCTGGAATCCACATAGATACAGAAACTAAAATGAAAAATTCATCTCCATGAGGTACCAAGCTGACATGCTGATTTTAGAAGACAAGTGGAAGAGTCAATTTTGGGAACTAAGAATTATCTACTAAATATTAGTTGGTTTTTCAACAAAGAAAGGCTGACAAAATTTTGACAGAAAGGTTGCTAAGGAAAAAAGTAAGCTAACAGCCAAGCTACGCAGAACTCGACATTACTCTTAATCACAGACTGAAAAACAACAGCAGGTTCCCTGCTACATTACACAGTGCAATAGAACAGGAACTGAGAATTCCTACTACTTTTTCCTCATTGTATTAAAGTGGGTTTTTTTCATATAGTTCTTTTGGATTTTCTTTTTCCCTCCTTTATTCTTTTAAAACAAAGAAAACAAACCAACCAAAGTAGCAGGATTGAGTTTATACTTCCTGGAGGTAAAGCAGAGACTCTTCCTTTAAACTAGGATGAATACAGATGTGAACTTGTTCTTAGGCAGCAGAATAAATGTTTCTTTCACAGAACATTACAGGACAGCATAAGGTGAAAAAAGACCCCAAAATATAACCATACTCTTTTTTCCTCCTGTGCTGGTTTGGGCTGAAGTAGAGTTAACTTTCTTCACAGTGGCTAGTATGGGCCTATGTTTGGGTTTTGTGCTGAACACAGGGTTGATAATGCAGAGATGTTTTTGTTGTTGCTCAGCAGAGCTTACACAGAGTCAAGGCCTTTGCTGCTTTCCGTACTGCCACGCTGGCAAGGAAGTTGGAGGTGCATGGGAGATTGGGAGGAGACACAGCTGGGACAGGTGACCCAAACTGACCAAAGGGTTATTCCATACCATATGACATAATGCTCAGTATATAAGATGGGAGGAAGAAGGAGGAAGGGGGGACATCTGGAGTGATGGTGTTCGTCTTCCCAAGGAACAATTATGCGTGATGTGGCCCTGCTCTCCTGGAGATGGCTGAACACCTCCTGTCTGTGGGAAGCAGTGAATTAATTTCTTGTTTTGCTTTGCTTATGTGTGCATCTTTTGCTTTCTCTATTAAACTGTCTTTATCTCAACCTATGAGCTTTTTTAGCTTTTACCTTTCTGATTCTCTCCCTCATCCCGTTGGTGGGGGAGTGTGTGAGCAGCTGCGTGGTTCTTGGTTGCTAGCTGGGGTTAAACCATGACACCTCCTCATTATTACTGCAAGTCTCCATGGCATATGAAAATGCACACAAAACTGATTAAAAACAATCTACCTCTAAGTTCAGTGAGAATGTCAATTTTTTGCTCTAGAATTGCTTCATGTTGGGTAGCATAAGAATCCACATCATAGTCTACTTCTTCTGTCATCTCAAGAAGCGCTTTTTCATCTTCCAGCCATCTAATAGATTCCTCGGTAAAAGTTAAAAAAAACCCCTCATCTAAATACATTAGCAAAGATTCAGGACAAGTTTCAAGACAAAGAGCTGAATTACTCCTTTTCTCAAGGCCACATTTTTACTGTCTAGTCACCTCACTATAACAGTTTTCAATCCTAAAATGAATTCTTATTCCTAATTCAGCAAAATTGTATGTTCTCTACATAGTTTCTTAACTCCTGTGGTCATAACAGCAACAGATAAACCCCAGATAGCCCAGTTCTCTTCAAATTCAGAACATTAGATAACTATTAAACAAAGGAATTGAGAACTTTACATCATGGTTATGTACCCTTAGGTAGGTATCGAACTTTGAAGCCAGACTTTAATTTTAAATATGGGCTGATTGACACTGACTATAATCACAGTGTCATTACTACAGTCAAGGTGTCAAAATAATTCTGTCCATACTCAAAACCAGTTTTTTAAAAGAAGAGCTATTTTAAGTTCTCTATTGCAAGAACTAACTCCCCAGACAGAGTACTGTAAAAGATGGTTAAAGCAGCTCTTAGGCATCTTTGCACTTTGAATATTACAAAAAAAAGGGGGAAAAATAGAGAAAAAAGTCTTGCAGCAAAGAAGAATGCAACCAGGAGCTTAAAGCTTATAGAATCATGCAAAGCTGTAATCAGGGGAACTGATCCCATTGGAAATGCTTTCATTAAAAATAAAGTAAGCAGTTGACAGTTCTAGGCATGCTGAGCCTGAAATACTAAAATTAAGTCTTTTCCTCTGTGCTCAAGTAGTCCAAGTAATATTGAAATCAGAGTCCAAACCCCATGTATGTTTTGTTGGCTTTCAGGACAGATGGAGCTCTCACATTGGGATAGGATTCATGTCATCTAACGTAAACTTGTATATCCATTAAACAAAGGAAGATCAAGACCTCTAGAGTGCAATTTATTCAGTTAATTTATTTTAGAGATTTTTGTTAGGATAGGATGTTTTGCATCCCAGAATCAACAGCTTCCAGGAGAAAGCTGACAGAAGACAACTGCATGTTACAGCTTGTAGATTTTGTATTGGTGCAGCCCATCTTCGCCCATGGCATAAACTAACAAGTAATGCTGCAAACAAAGGTAGCTGAGACTCAGACACATTACCTTCTAATTACTGCTGTGAGGAGCAGTAATCTCCAGCATAAGGCCATATGGATACACAGAGGCAATAACATCTTAAACTAATGCAGTTTGTCTCTCCAGAGCTTGCAAGCATTAGGACACAACTACAGCATATTGCATAAGATTTTAACACTTCTGCATGCTTTACTTCAGGGCTAATGCTTCATAACTAAATCTCTACATCTGTTGTAAAACGTGATATTTAGCATCCTACTGTATTACATTAACACACATCAATGTTACACTAAGTTAGATACCTAAATTGAGGATGTGTGTATTCCCTATAGGTTTAAGGTTTTTCTATTTTCTTGCATCAGATGTGCCAAATGGACAGTCTGCCTAAAGACTCTAAGGTTATGAACAGAAGCAATTCACATTTCCTTCTGAAAACTAGTAATTCATACATATTTTTACAATTTATTTTGTGAATGTAAAAGGCTCCATGGTGCTGACCAGCATTACACTATATGATCAGTACTCCTTTCAAAGACCCTGACTAATAGCAAGTGAAAACCTTTATGTATCTGTAAAAAGGAAGCAAACAAGCAGTTAGAAATTTGTTTCTTCTGGATCTCAGTATCTCAGAGGAAGATGTCACAGAAGGATATTTAGAGAAGATACTTGGAGGGAGATGACCACACAGAAATGGTGCTGACAGAGATATTACTATATAGGCACATTACTATTAATTGCCAGCTTTGGCATAGGAATACTGTCATAGATTAGACAGTGAAATTGAAAATTTCAAGACACAGAAAATATAGTAAATAGTTGAAATAGTAAAAAGAAAATAGCAACTTTTCTTACAATGAATGCAGTCTATTTAGGAATGCTTGTTGAGAAGAAAAGGAAAATTTTACTAAATTTCTGGTGTGGTAGGAAAATGTTTCTCTTTCATCATGGGGACAAAGAATAATGGTTATGGGATCTAAACATCTGTTCCTATTTGTTTGCTACAATGGGCTTAGCATAACAAAACAATTTATAAATCTCTGACAGCAGCAGAATGACCAGATGATATAATACATCTACAAGAGTATGCACTTTCATTGGGAAAACCTGAATTCCTGAATTAAGATAAAACAAAGTAGAGCTCCATCTTTTACCTGGAATACAGTCCTGTGGTCTTCTACTACTTGTTCTTCCATTTCCACCATTTGTGACACAGCTTCATGGAAAGTAAACAACTGTGGCGAAACTTCCTCTTCCTAAAACCAATAGTTAATCTTGTTAGTCTGGAAAGAACTGTGGCTGCAGGAAATATATTGAATATGATCCATCCCATCACAGAAAATGAAAAGAAATATGCAGAAAGTAGAACCCCTCAAAAATAAAACTTAATACTTCTAACAAGAAAATCTCCAGAAATGAGTGGAGAGAGCAATAAATTTAAACTGTTCACAGAGTTAAATTTAATTCATATTTGTTAAAAATATCCAGCCATTAACCCTAGCGGATATTGGAAAACAGAATGTTCCCCATGAAAAAAAAACCCAATAGTGGGAGGAGGAATTCACAAGGGAAGAATGTTCATTTCTAGTAGATTTTAATAAGAAAACTTGTCTTCCACCAGGGATTTTTGTTGTGCCAATTTTCAAAAAAAAGAGAATAGCAATTACATTCAATACATTTCAGGGAATAAAAATTAAACTAATCCTTTGGGAAAAAAAGTGGAATAAATGTAAAGTGAAAAATCTAAAAAGTATGTAGTGATCAATACATTAGAAGAATGCACAACATGGATTTACAAATTGGGACAGTTAATCACAATCAAAGGGGAAAGCACTAGGTAGGCTGTAGTTAATGTTTTAGCAAGACAGTATGGTTCCTTATACCATGCCTTTAAAATCTTTTAAAAACACACTGCAAAGCTTAATTGAATTCCATATAAAAATGAAAAAGTATGACATAAAAGGATATCTGGCTGTAAGGACTGTCCAGTGCGAAGCTCTAGGAATCACTAGAATGTTCTTGTAAAATAGAGTCCTGGAAGAAGAATTACTAAAATGAGAAATGCACCAAACACCATGAAGAGGTGTTTGAAAAGCCAGAGTCTTGAGAAAAATAAGTTAGGGTAGTAAGGATTTTTCTTTTCTACCTTCCAGCAGCATTTTCACAAACCAAGCTGTACATTTAAGGAACCAGGACTAGAGCTGATAATCAGTAGTGAGGGAAAAAATGCCATTTAGAAGATGCCTCTCAGTCCCAGCTTTCCACTCATGCAGCCCATGGAGACGTCCTGGGAACATGATGTGGCTCTCTCCCAAACATTGCTCTGGGGTTTCACTCCATGAAAATCAGTAAGTTGGGAAGAAGAATGATGGGCGGCCAGATTTCTAAACACAGAGAAAGGCAAACTTGCTTGAAATAGGTGTTCTATGCAGGAAAAAATAGTGGTCAAAACCACAGGAGTGTTAAATAAAATGGATGCATTTCCCAAGCTACTTCTAACAATCTAATAAGAGATGAAGCTATACTGGAAAAATGCACACTAAAAATGTGAGAGCCGAGAGCAGACCTTGCCTAGATATTAAAAGCCCTAATCAGCAAGGAAGATAAAGAAAAGTAAAATATTCTCCTCTCATCATTCAAGAAACCTTCTTTTTTTTGTTTGTATGGGAATGAACATAATACTGAAAATGAAAATAAAGTGAAAGGTAAAGAGGCATGCTGTATCTACTTAATAGCTAACAGGCTATAAATACACATTACTCTGGATTTGTTCTGCCACTGTATTTATCATGTCTTTCCATGTAATGCTGTAAACCACTCACGTTTTGTTCACAAAGCAGTTTGAGATCTCTCTGAGGAGAGCTCCCCACACCCCACTGTGTCTCTAAGTCATCGACCTGATTGGGAGCATGGTGTATAATGGGACAGATATCTCCTGCAGCACTAGGATCAACCATCAGCTCCTTCACTCTACGTTCAGAAAATATTTAATTTGCAAATTAGTAACAACCTGTGCAAGAGTTGAAACCAAAAATAAAGCTCATTTATACACAATAAAATTAATTTAATAAGGAGGATGATGTCAGCTTCACAAATTTAATGTACTTTCAATGACAAAAAGACATTAGTCCAATTCCTAAAAAGCTTGGACTTTCAACTACTTGCAAGTGAATTACAGTCCATCTTGTAGCAAGAGGCATATTTTGATTGAAAACTTACTACTCATTAACTGTTAAGAGGGCAAAAATATCCAAACTCTCAATATTAACTCCTTAAAAACAAATAATATTTGAAAGAAAATTTCATTCAGGATCCTAAACCTGACCATCGGAGTTTTTTTTCTGTGCACACAATTGTGCTTTAAAAAAATTAGTCAGTCAGTACCCTGACTGAAAATCCACCAAGAATTCTGAAGAAAACAAGAATTTACAACCAAGTATCCCAGAGAATGAATAGATTCTTTAACTAAAATAATTTCAAAGGTGAAAATATCTTATTAAAATGTTAGGTTCTTGAAGCATGAAAGTAGTTTAAAAGATTGATAATTATTCTATCCAAAAAAGCCCATTTAAAAGAATGTTTATGAAACAGATGCATCAAAGTCTGCAAGTATAGCAAGTTTTAGAAGAAATTAATTTTTTAAGGGGAATTTCTTTTCAAGTAGCACATATATACTACAATGGAAACTGTATTTAATTAATCTTTGGAATGATTACAAGTTTTTAAAATATATATGCAATAAAATTATTTTCTTTTTTAATTAGATTTACTCAAATTACCCTAAATACAGACTTGTCAAATTTGGTTCACTAAATGTACAAAGGTGACATCACTTTTTTTTTTTAAATGTATGAAGGAAACTAACAAGGCTGGATACAGTGTGTGGTTGTTGTAAAGAAAATAGTGGGAAGATGATTTCAGATCATGCAGAGCCATCACATGACAAACAAAATAGAAACAAAGTATGCATGACTCAAGGCAAGCGGACTAATGAAAGGTTGGTCTGTAAAACTGCATTGCCAAAAAGAAAACTCAAATATAAGGATTTCATGTATAGAATGAAGTAGACCTGGTGATTGAAGGAGAAAAGTCGTCATACTCATAGGAAGGAGAGAGATCAGAGCGACTGCCACTACCCTGTGAGAAGGGAATGTCTGAAGGACTAATCCCAAATTCCTTTACTCTGAAGCAGCAAATTAAAAGAAAATGTCCTCATAAACACAGTTAAAATGACAACTGTTTAGCATTCTTCTTTAATAGTTTCACAATAAAATTACTTTTAAATTTAAAAAATAAGACTGTTGACATATTTAAGTCTTCTGCAAATAGAGTTACAGATCACTAACAAAATTGAACAAAATCAGTGCTGGTAATTTGCAGGATAATATAATAGCAATGTTTTCAGAAGAGTAATTCCAGATTTCAATTTGTGCAGTTAATAAAATTTGCTCTACATTCAGTATTTCATTTAACTGCTCCTTTTAACATATCAAACACTAAAATGTTTTACATTATATACTGCCCCATCTTACACTGTGCAGATACTGGTGTTCAGCACCTAAAAACTAATTGTACTATCAAAATTAGATATTGCTAGAAAAAATTAAAACACTACACAAAACACATGAAGCAACTTTACAGTTATAGGCATAGAAAATTAACTCTACCACACCCAAAACCAGCACAACTTCATAACAGCATGAAAATTTAACACCAAGAGAAAGAAACAGTTACAGTAAAACAATTTAGTAAACTAGAAACAGGTATTTCATATGTTTTTCGGTGTCTATTTCTGAAGTCACTTCAGCAATACATATTCAATAAAGGAGAGAAAGATCCAACAAGACTCAATTAATTTGCCATGTCCTTTGTTAAGTTAGTGTAAGCAGAGGAGTAGATGCCCCCTTCTCACCAGGAAGGAAATCAGACGGGTCTGAGCCAGGTAGATTTGCAACTAACTCCTTTGATCAAACAGAAAGATATTTGGATCCCAAGAGGAGTGTGTGGCGGCTTACTACCTGTGGAGGAATGGCTATGCGAAAAGGGACATGATTTCCTTGGAGCTGACAACCCAGCTTGTAGTGTGGTGTAAGGCCTACAGCATGCTGTGACTGAGCCTTGAACCTGCTGCTAAGGGAGAGAGCTCTGCTTGGCAGAGCTGGCTCCGACCAGCTCTGGGTCCGGTGTCAACAGGCTCCCTGGAATTCCTGGGAAAGTCCCGGAGTGTGGATAGACACCTGCTTGCACCAATCATAAGTTTGCCCTGGACACTTGGACAGGGGCAATAAACCAATCATGTATCCGCTGCGTTCACATACACTGTGTGAATATCTATATATATCTTGTAAGCACTAAGAATAAATGAGAACGATCATACTCGTATTGAGATTCATCATTACTCCAGGTCCGGATCCCA
>NW_008673261.1:15758-16995 GCF_000695815.1 Acanthisitta chloris
GGCCCAATAAACGACGGGCCATGGGGGGGTCAGCAGCACAGGAGAAGATGTGGTTCTGCCCTATATTTCCCTGGGGTAAGCAGGCCACTAAGTGGTAGCCTCTTCTGGCAAAACCAGGCTTTCTGATAGTCCAGAAGCTTGTTTGCCTCCTTTGTTCTTTGCAGCAAAGCAGTGGGTGGGTCTCTGGGGTGCAGGTCTGACTGTAGGCACATAAAGGCCTCCATCTCCACAAACATTAATCAAATAAGAACTGTAGCTGTGGATAGCTACTTTCACACTCACTGGAGAGACAAACACTTTCAGAAAGCAGTATAGGTCTCAGAGGTGCTGCAACAGCCTCTGGAAGCACTATCTTCTCCACTGATTATGTCACTGTTGGACTCTGTATTTAGGGGTCTCGGATATTTACTTGAAGTTGGGAAATATAAAATTTAGGCCACAGCAACTGCAGAATTTTCATCAGAATAAGCTAGTTGAGATAGATCTATACATGATACGATATACCATATATATAAAAGAAACAGGTTGGCAACTGAATGCAGTTCCACCAAGGGGATGAAAAATCATAGAATCATAGAATTTTAGGGGTTGGAAGGGACCTTATAGATCATCTAGTCCCAATTGTCCCTGCCATGGGCAGGGACACCTCCCCACAAGACCAGGATGCTCAAGGCTTTATCCAATCTGGCTTTGAACATTGCCAGGGTTGGGGCAGCCACCACGGCCCTGGGTAACCTGAACCTGTTCCAGTATCTCACCAATTTCAGAAAGGTATTTCAGCTAACACCCCAGGGAATCATCATGAAAAATGCAACAGGTGATACCTCCAGAGCAGGGACACAACAGATCCCTTGCAATACACGCTATATCCAGCTTTGGATAATGGTTTAAACGCAGTTTCTATTGATTGTCTTGCAATGGTTATAAAAAGTAAAAAATTAAATTAAATGCTGTCGTGGTTTAACCTCAGTCAGCAACCAAGAACCACGCAACCGGTCACACTTCCTCCTCCCCCCTCTTCCCCCCCAACCCGGAGGAATGGGGAGGAGAAAAATAATAAAGAGCAGAATGAGCTAAAATGCTAATGGTTAATAAAAAGAACAAAATCAGTGATGCACAATACAGTTGCTCACCACTCGCGGACTGGTGCAACCCTGAACCTCCCCCCGGATCAGCTCCCTTTCCTGCTTATATACTGGGCATGATGTGCCATGGTGTACAATATCCTTTTGGCTAG
>NW_008673261.1:17083-19372 GCF_000695815.1 Acanthisitta chloris
AAATGTCCTTGATTTTGGATAAACACAACTTAGCAGAAACCAAAACATCAGTGTACTATCAACAGTATTATCACTCTGAATCCAAACACTGCACTACACTAGCTACTGAGAAAATTAACTCCATCCCAGCTAAAACCAGCACAAATGCAAGCCTGAATCAGTAATCAGTATTTTGGTTTTAACAAGTACACTAAAATTATTCAAGTAGCTAAATAATTATACATCGTGGAACAACAGTATTCCAAATATTACTGATCAACAGTCAACGTATCAATAAGCAGTAACACTTTCCATACCTATTTGCATATCTCAATGTATTTAGAGTGTTTTCACATGATGTCATCCCTGGAGAAATTGTAGCGATCTGGAGAAAACAAGTCATGCATTAATAAATCACTTTGTACAGATGAAAGGGTCAATGAATTCAAATTATCTTTTTTTTTAATTTTCACTTTCATTTGAGATGTTCTACAAAAACTGTCTACTATGTACAGCTGTCCTAATACAATGACATCTCAACAAGAGAGATGTCAAGTCAAAGTTTAAATTTAATGTTTTCAACCATACCTGAAATATTAGGAATTCATTGAAAATTCAGTCAATTTCCCTTATCTCACAGTTTTTGTAAATAATATGTAAATGCAAAACTCTAATTAGAAAAATAAGACTCCTCAAAGAGGGAAATATGCAGTAAGTTTAATGTATCCTACAAACAATTACCAGATTATTTATATGTATATATATCTTTGTAGTCTGTTCGAGCAAACTGTACACTTATTTGAGAGACCTATTTTGGCCACATCTAAAACTGTATTTAATAATATTAAAGATAAGCATGTGTTTATTTCCCTAAGTAAGGGAATGTTATCTACAAATAATACTTAATAGCTAACTTATTATCAAATATCTGGAATCTATAAGTCTCTACTTTTCCAGTTAAGTAAAATACCCTGAAGATCTCATCTTCTTTTCAGCACTCAGCAAAAATAACTGTGATCAGGCAACAGTAGTATCATTATTTGCCCTAGCTTCTCTCAGTAGTCCAATTTTCTCATATGTGCTTCTTTCAGGAGAGCCATAAAGGCTCTACCTAGGACAAACACCTCTATGATCCTACACACTAACATTTTTTTTTGGCAGCACAGCATCAGGAGACTGAAACTGATGAATATTAGATAATCCTGGTCTTCTCATTCATCCTGCTGCTGACATTACCGTACAAAAGCAGAGGTAGTCATCCTGAGAGGAATTTCTCCTACTGGGAGGAAAGGAAAAAGCACGTGGTAGGAGAGGTTAGAATGTCTAAAGAGCCTGCTACCACACAAGTTTAAACATCTAATACTGTTAAGCATCAGATACTAATGAAAACAAGTGTAGATTTAAAAATATCATATGACTCCATGTCTTTCTATAAAGCATTCTGGGTGCTAATTAACAAAAACCTACAAGTTCCTAAAATCCTTCCAAACTCATTTAATGTGAAACATGCATGCATCTCTTCCATCAGTTTAATGTTCAGAGTACATCACACATGGCAAATATCATAAAGTCAGGGGACTGTTCCAACTTTTTTGAAGAGTATAAGGTACAGCTGCTATAGGAAAGTACCCATGTGTAAGACAGTCTGTTGAATAGAAACATACACTACATCATATATCCTCATGCCTCAACAAGTCCAGTCCTGGCAGGACAGGAGGACTACAACCTCTCCATCACTTGCTTCCTCACTAATAATTCCAAATGAGGATAGAAAAAGCAGCACTATTTATGGAGAGGAATATCCTTAAGACCTGTAATTATCATTCTTCCCATTTTGAATGTGTCAGCATTGTTTATAAGCCATCATAGTGGGATCAATGGTCCTTTTGGGACACTGAAGTCACCAAATTCCTTCTTTCCTGCCTGGAGAGCTGAGGGGTCTGGCACTTCAGCTATGGCTGAAGCATGTCAAGAATGCAGCATGTAGAGGATGCAGTACTGGTTAAAAAATGAGACTATTCTATGTATCTACCTGTGTTAGGTTGACCTTGGCTGGCTGGACACCAGGTGCCCACCAAAGCTTCTCTATTACTCCCCTCCTCAACTGAACAGGGGAGACAAAAATATAATGAAAGGCTCATGAGTTGAGAGGTCACTCACCAATTACCATCACAAGTGAAACAGACTCGACTTGGGGATATTAATTAAATTTATTACCAATCAAATCAGAGTAGGATAATGAGAAGTAAACCTAAATCTTCCCCCCACCCCTCCCTTCTTCTAAGGCTTAACTTTATTCCTGATTCTCTA
>NW_008673262.1:0-2004 GCF_000695815.1 Acanthisitta chloris
TTGGGGGGGTTTGCAGCCCCCCCTGGGGTTGAGTCGCCGCCGCTTAATTTATTTGCTATTTATTGCAGTTCCTTTGGATAAGTTAATTTTTTTCTCTTTTTTTTTTCTGTTGAAATAAAAACCTTAAAAACACCAAATTGAGTTTAAAGGTTTTGAACCATCCCTGAACCTGCAAATTTGGGGGGGAGCCCCCCCCCAGTGCCCATGTGGGGAGGAGCAAGGTCAGAGCTTCCCAAAGTTTCATCAATAAATCAATTTATTTAAAAGAATATGTTACAATTAATTACACTAAGTGACATTTCCCAACCGAGAAACCAAGGGAGGAAAACACTTGGAGCAGCTGGAGGAGGGAAAAGGGGAAATGGGCAGGTGGTTTTGAAATGATTTCTCCTTTTTCTGCGTGTTTTGTCATTTTTTGGTTACGTTTTGCCTCAGAAATAAAACCCACATGAGACTGCAGTGAAAATCGTGGAATTCTCCCCAAGAAATGCCAACCATCAGAATCGGGATGAGAGGGTGGAATTTCCCCTGGCTCCACCCCCAGCCTGGGGTCACTGCTGAGCCCCAACGTGGGTTTGGGGGTCCCAAACCTCTCCCAGTCTCCCTCTTCCCAGGTCTTCCACAGCACAGCTCCCAGGGACAATGTGAACCCAATTAATCCAGCACTGAGGTAATTAATTCCTCCCTCCCAGGATTTGTGAGGATCCCCAAAAGCTCCCCCCCCCGCGAACCCTTTCCCTCACCCATTTCCTGGTTCCAGCCTCTGAGGGTGGATAAACTCTTCCCAGAAGGGGAATAAATGGGACGCACAGGGTGCTCATTCCAGGGGCTGGGAATGCTGCCACAATCCTCCATGGATGTGTTTGGTACCTTGGAGGGGGAAGCAGCAGCACCCAAATATCCCCAATTCAGCCCAAACCCCAGGGGTAGGCAGAAGAGCAGCTCCAAACCATTCCAAACACAGGGAAAAGGCCTTTTCCAGGGTATTTTCCCACCTGATCCATGGGCAGACCATGTGCCAAGGCTACCCCTGGAATCCAGAGGATCCCATCCCAGGAGCCACACATCCCCCTGGTCACACCAAATCCACGTGCAAACACCTAAGATCACCCACAGAGCAGGAATACAAATCCAGAAGCTTGGAAACATGTCTGGATCCAAGTGCCAGGAGAGGCTTTGCCCTGGAATTCTACCTTTTTCCTGTTTTTTTCATCCCTAAGGTTAGTGATTAACTGGTGGATTGGGAGGAGAAATGGGTGTAAAAACCTTTCTAAAAGGTGCTGCCAGCCCTCTGGAATGTCAAAGGAATTATCTCCAGGGATATCCTGGCAGGAATGGAACTTTCTAGGACCTTTTTTGATATGTTTGAGCTGTGAAAATAGAGATCTTTCATTCCAGTTGTAAAACTAAACCACATTCCATGGCTTGGAATAGGATCCAAGTGGGAAGAAGAGCCTGGACCCCCCTCAGGTGGCTTCTCCATGCCTGGTTTTCCCTCTTTTTCTTGCTCTTTAATTCCATAAACATTGACAGTCACAAATGATATTAATTAATAATATTTAGTTTTGGGGCTTTAATACAATAAGAGATTTGGGTGTTAATTGGGGATTCCAGGGGGGAATTCCAGGGGTTAAGTGGCTGCATCCCTCTGCTGTGACCGCACCAGCTGGAAAATGTTCTGGAAAAAAAGGAAAAGGCCATGGTCAAGGTGCTGGCACAGGGGGCAGGATGGGCCAGGGTGGGGGCTGGGGCAGCAGGAGAGGTCAGGAATGCTCCTGATCCCAGCACGGAGCAGGGGTGGGCAAGGAGCCCCTGGGAACTGCAGGGACCCCTTGGGAAGCTCCACTCTCTCCCAAGCATCCTTCCCTCTGGAAAATGGCCTGGGGCTGCAAATAACCCAAAGGATGGGAAAAGCCAAGTCTGGAGGCTCTCGAAGCCCTTCCCAAGTAATTCATTTGGGAACAGGTGAGCCTGGGAACTGGCCCAGGCCCTGCATGAGGCTTT
>NW_008673262.1:2074-2298 GCF_000695815.1 Acanthisitta chloris
CGAGACCTGGGAATGGAGACCCTGAATTGCTGCTCTAAGATCTGATCCCTCCCCACTGGAGCCGATTTTACGCCCCAGGAGAACCATCTGCCACTCCGAGCCCTTGGAAAAGGAGAAATTTGGGGATCTTACCTCCTTCCTCCACTTGAGCTCACAGAAAACGCGTTCAAAGCACTCGTGCATGTAGTTGAACTGCGCGGAGGAAAGGAAGAGGCGTCTCAGAG
>NW_008673262.1:2363-11400 GCF_000695815.1 Acanthisitta chloris
CCGCGGCCCCCCCTGGGGGCCCGGAGCCCCGAGCCACCTTCCCCCGAAAACCCCAGCGACGACGGGGAGTACTCACGTAGGGGGTGAAGATCTTAACCCATCGAGGCTTCTTCTCCCCCCGTGCGTACTCGAAGCAGAAGGCCATTCCCTCCTCGTCCGTGTCCCATCGCTGCATCTCCTCCCACTCGAAGGCTATTACCTGGTTCTGCAGGGAGACAGACCCAGGTGAGCCCGGGGAGGGGCTGGAGCAGCCGGAGGAGGTCTGGGGGGTCAGGGAGGCTGAGGATGCTGAGGAAGAGATACAGAGACACCGGAGCCCCTCGGGAATCTGGAGGTGTGACACGGCCCCGGGGCAGCCCCTCACCTCCAGCTGCCCCTCCTCGGTGCAGGCGTGGAGTTTAAAGTGCTTGATGCTGATGGCCGTGATGACGTGTCCCTTGCGCCGCGAGTCGCAGGAGCAGTGCGGGAAGATGATCTCGTTGTAGCCCTCACACGTCCGTAACATGTTCAGGTACTGCCAGGGCAGAGCCACAGGGTCAGCACCTCCCCAGCTCGGCAAGGCTGGATCACCCCAAGGGAACCCCAGAATCTCACAGCTCGTGCCAGCTCTGGGCCGTGAGGCGCCGGCGGCTCCATGGGCGACCCGGCCCTGGCAGGTTCCAGGCCGGGCTGGACGAGGCTCAGAGCAGCCTGGGCTGGTGGGAGGTGTCCCTGACCATGGTCCCAACCCGACCCAGTCCATGACTCCGTGGTGAGACCCTTCCAGCCACCCAAAACACGGACCCAGCCAGGTGCAGGTGCACTGGAGGTGCAGGCCTGGAGCACTTCCATGGATGTGGGTTCCAGCCACAGGTCACAGCAGCCCCAGGGGGCGATTGCCAAGGGATTCCTTCCGGTGTCTGACCTTCTAGCCAGGCCTTGGATGCAGCCCCTTCTTGCCCCAGGTCTGAGCTGGGACAGCCTAGTGAGTCCTGCTCAACTCCAAAAGGAGTGGAAGAGGCAGAGAACCCCTGAGCTCCAGCACAGGATTTGGGAATGGATAAAAACCTGAGGAGTTAAGGCATTGCAGGGCTGGGAGTCACATTCCAGCGCCCAAACCCCACAGCTACCCTAGCACCAGCACCTCGAGGCTGCTTGAAGCAGAATGAGACCTTTGCCTCTTAATTACTGGGAAGAGCCATTCCCAAAGGGCTGCAGGGGAAGGATTGCTCCACCTCACCTTGAACACAGGTACTATCCACAGGGAATTATCCCTGGAGCAGAGCCAACAGGTGATGTGCCAAGGACAAGGTGCTGCTCCATGTGCCAGGTACTGGGGGTTGTGGTTGGTGCTCCAGTGGACCCTCAGGCAGGTGAGACACCTGGAACTCCTGCCTGCACAGCCTGCCAATCCCACAGCCCCACAGCCCTGTGCTAGCCAAGAAAGATGTGGCTCTCCAGGATGTGTGCCTGGAATGGCTCGGGCTGGAAGGGAATTAGCATTACCTAGCTCATGGCAGGGACACTTCCCACTGGACCAGGCTGCTCCAAGCCCCATCCAACCTGGCCTGGGACATGCCCAGCAATGGGGCAGCCACAATTTCTCTGGATAACCAGCTCCAGAGTTTCCTTTCCAGACACAGCAGTGGGATCAGGACCGGTGGGATCACTCACCATGACCATCTTTCTCTGCTCACAGAGTTTCTGTAACTGGTAGGACTTCTCCTCTGCTTTGATGTAGCCTTTCTTGACATCATCAACAGCCTGAGGAAAGAAGAAAGGGAAAAGAAATCCAAGGAGTGAGTGTGGAGGACTCAGAGTCACAGCCCTGAGGTGCTCTGAACCCAAATTCCAGCCCCAGGTAGTGACCAGTGTCCCCAGAGGGGCTCCCAGAGGTGGTTCCTGCCCCTCCTGAGCCCCCGACCACCCTGGGACCTCCCAGGTGCCAAAACATCCACACGGACTTTGAGAGAAGTCCCTGGCAAGAGAGGATGGATGAGGAGAGGCTGGAATCCTGCTTTAGCCTCAGGACACTCCAGACACAGCCACAGCCACAGCCATGGTGCTGCTGGAATGTTGGCAGGAAGAGGTGGCTTTCCATGAGGACTGAGCAGGAACACAGCTCCTGCCCTCAGCACGACGTGGCTTGGACTGTCAGCCCAGCAAGATCCAGTCTGGGACACTGATCCTGGACCACTACTATTCGGTACCAATTTATTCCAGGGGCTCAGGCTGGAGGGCACCAGGATGGAGGTTTTGGACTGAGCTGGATTCACCTCTCTGAGTTTCACAGCCGTGTTGACCCCTGAGCTGGGCATTCCCACTGTGTTCCAAAGGACAGTGGTGACTGGAACAGCTCTGGGACCTTGGGTAGCCTTAACTCCATCAAAACAGGCAGAATTGGTTCATGGCTGGATTCAATCACCTCTCTCCCCAGGTAAGTGATCTCCAGCTGGAATTCCAGCCCACAGGCATTTACCTGATGGAAGAAGTAGGCGACTGCCAGGTCATTGTCGTTGAGCAGCACCTCCTCCTCCGTGGTGAAGAGCCACTTCCTGATGGTCAGGCAGGTCCCTGGCACGGCTGAGGTGTAGTTCTGCACGTACAGCTTGTGGGGGAACTCGTTGGGCGCCAGTTTGCGCACTGGGAAAGGGACAGGACACGGAGCTAAGGCCACTGGAGCACCCGGAACTGGCAGCAGCGCCTGGGAATGGGGCCTGGCTGCCCCAAAATCCACACCAGTGCTGTCCCTCAGCCTTGGGATTGCTGTCCTGGACCTCCACACGGTGTCCCAGGATGCCACCAGGGTCTGGACAATTCCAGCTGGAGCAGCTGAACCACCAGGAAGCCCCAGGATGCTGGAGTCAGGTGGGGTTGGGATCTGCTCCCAGGGAAGAGCAGGACAAGAGGAAACAGCCTCAAGCTGCAGCAGGGCCGGCTGAGGTTGGATACTCGGGCAGATTTCTCCATGGAAAGGGTGTCCAGGCCCTGGCACAGCTGCCCAGGCAGTGGTGGAGTGTCCGGAGCACACGGATGTGGCACTCCAGGACGTGGTTAGTGGTGGCCTTGATTTCCATGACCTCACACCCCCAGGACCTGGATCTCCCCACACCTCTGTGGGCACAGCCCTTTCCCTCCATCCCAAGGGATGCCAGGACTCACCAAAGGAGTGATTGATCACCTCAAACAAGGCAAAGTAGTTGGCAGTGACACTGTCCATCCCGACTTTGGCAGCCACAGCCTGGAAAACAGGGAAAAGGGATGAGCAAAATGGGAATCTGCAGCTCTGGGGCAAAGCCAGGAATTCCCAAGTATTCCCTAACCATGGAAAATGTGAATTTTCCAGTCAAACCACGTAGTTTTGAAGGGACTGCTCCCCTGATTTCACCTTCTGCTCTGGGTTTGAAGAGCTGCCACAATTGATAATGAGGTCATCTTCCCTCCCGATGCTTCCAGCTACAATTCCCAAGGGAAGAGGAACATATTCCCTCCTGGAAATTTTTTCCAACACCACCTCAGTCCTGTGTGCTAATCCCACAGCCAAAACACACTGATGGCAGTGGAAGCAGTGTGAAATTCCCCAGGCTGTGTCCACTCTGATCCCATCTAATCACCAGATTCCAGAGCTCCTGCTCTTCCACAACCCTCCACTCCCTCCATTCCAGGAGGACTTTTAGCTCCCCTTTCCAAAAGAGTCTCCCCTACATCACCTGATTCCCTTAATCCACTGCCACTCCCACTTTTCCTCCCGCAGCACTAGTTAACTCAGCTCTCCTGGTTTTCCACTGAAAACATGGAGCCTCCAGCCACTGCACACCTGGAATCTGCCTCTATCCTGAACATCCAACCCCTGTCCTGCCATGGAGCCACGGGGAGACTTGTGTGTTGGCTGCTGGAAGCTCCTGGATCCAACTCCTCCATGCTGCCTGGTGCCTGGAGCCATTCCAACTCCATGATCTTACCAGGGAAAAACAATTCCCGGTGAGCGAACTAACTCCCGACAGGGAAAACGCTGCTCCGGGTGGGGTGAGTGCCCGTGGTGTCGCCACGGGAGCAGGGGCAGGCGGAGGCTCCCGGGGCTCAGGGCACTGAGGGAGGGAGGAGAACCTCACCTGGTACACCTGGTCAGTGGTGCTGTTCTTTTTGACCCTGACTGTCACAGTCGTGACATCGGGCAGTGCCACGCGGAGCTCCACGTCCGAGACGCCGTTGTAGTTCTGGAAAAGGCAGGCAAAGAGGCCAAAAGTCAGGAGCATTCTCCAGCCCTGCATTTGCCAGCAAAGCAACGACCAAAGTGCCACAATGATCCCTCAGACTCCATCAGGACTGAGCCACAGGAGGAGAGGTGAGGAGCTAGGATGCAGGGAGAGACCTGGAAGGAGGCTGGAGCCAGGTGGGGCTGGGATCTGCTCTCAGGGAAGAGCAGGACAAGAGGAAACAGCCTCAATCTGCACCAGGGGAGGTTGAGGTTGGATATCTGGAAAATTCCTTCAGGGAAGGGGCAGTCAGGCCCTGGCACAGCTGCCCAGGGCAGCGGTGGAGTCACCACCTGGGAACATCCAAAACACGTGTGGATGTGGCACGTGGTTAGTGCTGGGGCACGGTTGGACTCGATGGCCTCAGAGGCCTTTTCCAACCTTGACGATTCCATGAAAGGTCTTGCATTTTGGCCATGGAATTCTGTTTGACCACCCACTGGCTGCTCAGGGAACTCAATGACGTCACCCACCTCGTCAGACTCAGACAGGAACTCCTGCATGATGTCACTCTCCCCGATGACACGTATGGAACACACTGCAGGACAGAGCAGGACGTCACGGGGTCCACGGGGAGCACTTCCCATCCCAAAGCACCAGAGCAGCACAGGAGGAAGGCTGGAGCTCCCCAGCTCCCACCCACAGCCTCTGCCCCCAAACACCAGGGCCACAGAGCTGAGATAAGGCTCTGCACCCCCTTCCCATGGCCCAGAAATTCCTTCACCTGGGTCACCCCTGTCCTCCATGTCCTGGCGGCCCCACAGGGCTGTGAGTGTCCCCTGGGTCACCTCCTGTCCCCAACTAGTTCTGTCCATGCCATGTCCCATGTCGGTGGCTCCATGTGCCCCACACCCCAGACCTGCCCGAGGTGGAGCTGTGGAACAGCTGCAGCTCCATACCTTTCTCCAGGTACTCCTCCAGGCCTCTCCTCCGCGCATCCAGCTGCTGCTCGGACAGGGAGAATGGCCACTTTCCGGGAAGCCTCGGGAAGGTGAAGTTGGCGAATTCCCGCTTGAGGTTCTGGTGGAGTATGGCGAACTCGCGGTAGCGCTTGGAGCAGAGCTGCCTCCCTGCCATGTACACGTTGTACACCTGGGAGAGAGCAGACGACATTCCCAGAGCACAGCTGGGACAGCCTCTCCCACCTGCAGCACAGCAGGACTGAGCCAGGAAAAGGGATTGGGATGCGGAGGTAGATACACTTCCCCCGGAGCTGTTTCTCATCACCACTGTGATGTGAGAGAATTCCATGGGATTCCCTTCCCGTTCCCCAATCTGCTGCGTCTCCCAGGCAAGGCAAACTCCCTCCAAACCAGGCCTTACTACTCCTGCTAAGGAGATCCCACACAACAGCATTCCCTGAGTCACCTTCCCACCAGGAAAGGGCTGGAGGTGGGATCTGGCACCACCCGAGGGGGATTCAGCCCTTTGATCCCCTCTGCTTGCCAGGACCCTTTTCCTCCTGCCCCCCTAATCCAACAGCATTCCTGGGAGAGCAGGATGCTCCCTGCGAGGCTGTGGATTCCCAAGGATCCCTGCAGAGGGAGGGACAGGAGCCTGAGCCCTCTCCACCCTTCCTCTCTCATTCCTGAAACACTGATACTGACTCCTGTTTTCCTTAGGAAAATCCCTCCGTTCCCAACAGGGAGAGACACAATCCATGAGCCAGTGTGTCACCTTATCCCACAGCCTCATCCTGAGGGTGACAGCTCCAGCCAAACCAAAGAGCAGAAAGGAGAACCTGGACTGGGGGTTGGTAGGGCTCTGCTTGTACAGCAAGCAGCTCCTTTGGGGAAGAATCATGCTATTTTGAGGAAGAATCCTGCTATTTTGGGGAAGAATAGTGCCCTTTGTAGCTTCTGTCTCCACCAGTCACTGACAGCAACTGGGACCCGGCTGGGCTGGGCTGTGGCTCTGCTGACCCCAGACATGGAAACAGGAATGCTGAGCAAGGACTGAGGGAGCAAACACATCCCATATGTTCCCGGAACACCATGAGTATCTTTATCCAACTTAGCTTGGCTCCTTCTCCCAGGATTCCCTCAGCAGTCACAGCCTGAGGAACCAAAACCAACCTTAAGCCTCATGGGATGCACCTGTGTCACATACTTGGATCATGGAAAATGGAAAGGAACAAGACTTTTTATGGCTATTATTTAGCTTCTAGAGGGGAAAAAAATCCCGGTGATGGAAGTTTTGCTTCAAGGCATCTGTTCCCATTGCTTTTCCATCTATCCGACACATCCTGAACACTTGGGAGATCCACCCAGGAAAGCTTAGAGGGATAAAACAACAACTTAACCCTCACAGAGGATCCAAATATTCCAGAAAAATTAACAAACCGCTTCCCAGCACAGAGGGAAGATCACATTACGCAGGAAATAAACTTCCAGGAAGGCCAATCCAAGCTGATCCTCACCACAAACTTCTCCCCGTTCTGTTCCACATGTTTGTAGGTCGGGATGGAGATGGGCACAGCCTGTTTTTCCGTGTAGTCGTAGAAGGATTGTCCCAAAGGATCATCCCCAGGGTCCAAGTTCTCAGCCTCGTGGGGAGGCACTGACAGCACAGTCAGGATCAACTCCTTCTCTCCAGCTCGGATCAGATCCACCACCTGCTTGTGTGTGGCTCCCTCCACGTTCACCCCATTCCTGCAGGGAGAAGAGCCACAGGTGACCACAGACCTCCTTGCCCAGAGGCACATTCCCGCGGAATTCCTGCCCCAGGGGGCTCCACACTCTTGGCTAAACTCCACTCGTTCTTCCCACTGATGATTTTTGGGATACTGGTGCCTGTGGCTGGGGAAGATCCCCCTGGGCATTCCCTGGGGAGCATTTCCAGCAGCACCTCCGTGTGAGCAGGCAAACGCTGGGAACAGCTGAGCCAGCAGCTTCCACCTCCTCTCCAGCCCATTCCCGACTTTTCCAAGGCAGACCCAGATTTTCCATGCAGAGGCCTTAGCCCATGGAGACACAGAGATGCCAATCTCCCCAGGGAAATGCCTTTCACCCCTCACACAAGGCTTGGGAAGACATCTCCGGAGACCATTCAAACCACATCCAACCTCCTCCCTTGAAGCAGTCAGTGCTGCCACTGTTCCAGATGTTTCCCTGGTGCTGGAATGACTCTGATGGGATACAGCATCCCACATCCGTCCCCATCACGCCTAAATCCAACCATTTCTCCACGTACATAACTCACTAACATAAGACCAAATCCCTCCTTTCTCTATTCCATCATTTCTCTGGCAGTTTCTGTGCTCTGGAGCTGTTTTCCCTGTCGGAATTAGTTCTGATTGGCATTCCCGGTGCTAATCAAGAGCTTAATTAGTTCCCATTGTCTGTCTCAAATGCCCTCAGCACCCACAAACTCTCTCCAGCTAAGGAGATTATGGAGCAATCCCGAGCTGTGGCACAGAACAGCCCTGGGAAGAGCCAGGGATGAGCTATTCCCTGGATACAGGGATGCGACACGGGGAAGGACTTGGAGTGGGCACAGCACCTACAGATCACACCTGGAGCATTGCTGGGTGTTGCATGAGGACTGGGAATGGGTTGTGCTCTGTTCTGCAGAGGAAACCACATTCCCAGATCCCTTGGATGGGAGGTCTCCAGGTTTTCCAGCTTGACGGAGTGGGGACAGACCCACAGGTGCATGACCATGTCCTCAACACCCACAGGATCTCCAGCAGCAACCTCAGGAATTCCTCACGGGTGCAACAACCTCTTCCCTCCACAAACCTCCCCCCAGTCCAGTCTGCTCAGAATTCCAGGAGATGGGAACAAAATCCCACATGGAAACAAACGCCCAACCTGTGTGTGCTGCAGTGCCCTGGGACCCCAAAATCCTCCAGCAGCTCCTCCTGGAGCCTGACTGCCTGGATTCCAGGGAGTTCCCTGTGTGGGTGCTCTGGAAGAACCAGGACCGCCCAGAAAAGCGGATGTGCCCCCTGTGCCTCCCGGGGAAAGGAAGGGAAATCTGAGCTATTTTGGGAGTCTTGGGTTATTGTTTTCTCCTCCAGCTCAGGACCACGCTGAGAGGTAACTCTAGGAGTTGGGATTTAATGGATCCAGGGAGAAGGAGTGTCCTCTTGGATGAGCATGGAGACACGCAGGGACTCCACACTGCCAGAACATGGATGGGATCAGGGAATGCTTTGGGGGGCATTTATGCAGCCTAGGAATGTTGGGATATGGGAGTATGGGTAAATTGCAATGTCAGAAAATAGGGATACTGGAATATTGGAATCTAGGGGTAGGGCGAGAGCCAACTTGGCAGTACCACAAGACGCAGACAAACTAATGCCACTTCTCCCAGGAGAAGAGGATAAACCACGAGGAAATTCCCAATGCTTCCAGCTCCAGCTGCTCCTGCCCATGGAGAGGAACACCAGGATTCCCGAGAGCAGGAGCAAACCCTCCTTGTGCCCTTCATTAACCACAGAGCCTAACGATGTCACAGCGGTGACAGGTCACGTCCTCACCTGACACCAACCCCTGCACCCCAAAATTCCAGCTCCAGGCTCCAAACCTCCCCCCAATTCCCAACTCGGCAATTCCAGTGTCCCCCGAAACAGGAATGGGCGAAAACCTCCTCCCTCGGCCCCAAAACACTGTTCCCACAACTAGATCATCCAGGTGCAGAATTCTCTCCCCCTCCCAATGCTGTTTCCGCATGGAAAAATCAAAGAACACGGAATTTGGGTCAGATGGGAAAGAGCCAAATTGTAGAGGGATTTCCAGGGGCCCATCCGGATCACTGGCCACGGGCTGGTCCTGACAGCTCCTCTCACACTCCCTGTG
>NW_008673262.1:11445-11794 GCF_000695815.1 Acanthisitta chloris
AAGTCCCTGGATCAGTAATTGGACTGATTATAGCCAACCCAGCAGGAAGGACAAGGGCAGAAGGATCAGGAGAGATCCTCAAAAACCACCCCCCCGGGGAAGGGAATGTGCTCAGCAAACCCCCGGGTGGGATTGAAGGGATTTCAACCCAGAAACAGGTGGAGAGTTCAAGGACGTTTTGGGGAGGGGGAGATGAGTTTCCACACAGTGGGAATGTTCCCATGGGAAGGGATGGAAGCCACAATCTGGGGGGAAAAGGAGCTGGACAAGGTGCAGGGACGGAGAGGAAGAGGCTCTGCCTGGGGGAAGGAGAGACTCACTCCCCAACTGCCCCCACCCTGCCCGGGGG
>NW_008673263.1:0-3455 GCF_000695815.1 Acanthisitta chloris
TATATATTCAGGTTTAAAAACAAAAGTATTTTTCTTATAACATATTTCATGCATCCTTACAGCCAAAAATGAAGCACCACTGCATGGAGCAAAACAGCAAACTGAAATGGAAAAGGCAGAATAATCAGCTGCTATAGAGACACTGCAGTTGGAGGTGATGATTTCTCCTTCATCAAGCAAAATTTAGTAGTGAAGTGGAGTCCATGCAAAGCTAGATACCATTGTATCCAACTGCAACAAGACTTGCTTACAAGTGTTGTAAACTGAGGAGATAAGACTCTTAAAGCAGCTTTTTATCTTTACAGAAAACAAAATATGCTTCGTGAAACACATAATTAACCAGTACCCCCAACACATACAGACATGAGGCATGATCAAAAACACACAGCAAGCCTTTCTTTGGTGTTCATGATTCTTTACCTTATTGGTTGTCTTGATTCCTATAAAGGTTTGCCCCAGTGGAACAGGTCGGAAACGAGCATCGAAGTAGAATAATCCAATGAAGGGATTGACGTGTAGAAATGTAGCAACATCAAGATAATTGGGTAATGTAGCTGAAAGGCCCAAAATCCTAATCATACTTTGTGTGGATTCAACCTATTAAACAAAAAGAAAACCTGTAAATTAGCCAAGCCTTGTAAGCCAAGAAACCAAGCCCAGAGTTTTTAAACATCCCTTACAAAACAGCCATGTGAAAGAAGCAGTTAATACTTTCTATGAGAAAGGTGAACAATAGATGTGAGCTAGTGATTATCCTGTATTGAAGAAACCACAGCACTCTGCAATTCCATCAAATCTTGCTTATTCATCTTTCTATTTTACTGTACTTTTGCCCTCCAAAAGGTTAGCAGTCATTAACTGACATGGAGGAACAAAAGCAGAAAACTGACTTCGTTAAAAAGGGATAGACCAATTTATAGGCAAAACTGGGACACATAATTTGGTATCTTTTCTTCCTGGGTCCATATCACACCACAATCCTGAAAAGAAAGAAAAATGTAATTCATGTCACTCCTCAGTCTTGGAATTTTGCTTCCACAATCCTCTTAAACAACCTCTTCCAGTTCTCTGTAACAGACATTTCTTTCTTTTTTTTCTTTTATTTAAATTCCTCAGATGTTGTGTTCACATGCCTTCCCACTTGAAAAGGGACAGAAATGGTGCTTTACAACTAAACACTGTACCATATAAAAATCTGCATATTTTATGTATTCCCAGGTAATTTTCACAAAGAATGAAAGCAGACAAAAGACCTGAATGAAGTAAGCACGTAAGAATTTTCCTATTTCCTTCTGGAATGTTAAGAGTTGTGTAGGCTGGCTCACTACTTTCTTACTAGGGTAATTATTTAGAACTGAAGTTCACAATAATTTTACTCCAAAGGCTTTTTAGACACTGTAACTGAAGCCATATACAAGATCCTCAACTTGTCTCAAATGTGTGAATGCCTCGAGTAAGGCTGGTAAATTCTACCTGGCTAAGTCCTATTCAAAGCAATATGAAGTTTTACTTAGAATACAGATTTTGAATCACTCAGGTGTTTTGAGGTAAAGTGAAAGTAATAAAACAGACAAAAGTTTTCAAAAGGGATGATTAAAAAGGAAATGCAGAGCATTCTCAAGGCAGGTAAGATACACCACATCATAACATGGACCTGAAGAATAACAAGCACACCAAAATAATAAATTTTAACCCAAAAGAAACTATTGCCATGAATTCCACAGATCCCAAGCAGACAAAGTAAACCACTACACAACCCCAAAAGAAACCATTGCCATGAATTCCACAGACCCCAAGCAGACAAAGTAAACCACTACACTGCCTGGTAAAGGACACGTCCTGTGCCAAAAAATTTTGATGCTCAGACTGTGGATGCAACCAGCTAAATGAAACAGAAAACCTGCTGACTGACCCTTCTGCCTTCTGCACTTGCACAAAAAGCAGTTTTGCAAAGGAAAGCTCCATGTACAACAAAGTCTCATATGTAAATACAAACTGGGACAAATGAGAGATTTCATTTGCAAGTCCTCCATCTGCAGGGAACAAAAGCAGCATTCAAGAGCACAAAGAAGATTTACAATTTCTTACACACTCTTTTTATAGTTGGATCATATGATGACCTGAAGGCTACAGTCAACCACACAGTTTTGAGGTGTCTGAAGTTTGGGCTTTTTTTGGCAGGTGGGGGAAGTGTGTGGAGTGGGTCTTTTCCTCTTCTGTCTATTTGGTTTTCTTTGTTTTGGCTTGGTCCCCTAGAGCACCATGTCTTTCAGCACTGACCTTAGTGCCTGCAGGGTTGTTTCTCAGGCTTTCTCCCTCATTCCTGTTCCCCTCACAACTGCTGCACAGTGTTTTTACCCTTTCCTAAATATGCTTTCCCAGAGGCACTGCAGCAGGATGGTCTGCCTTGGAATGGGGTAAAACAACTTGATCAATGCCCTATTTGCAAAGCTACCAGTGGTAAATGTGGAAGGGGCATCATGCTGCTTTTGGTGTTGGATAATGCTGAAACCAGTCTGACCCATCAACCCCAAAGTTAAACACTCTGATAGTGAGATGAAGATATGGTAAACCTGGTAAAGGAACAAACAAATGATACTACTAATAACTTGTCTAAAGCTGCTGAGCTGATACAACCTGGAGACATCTGATTGACAGTCAATTATAAATGTCCAGTCCCAAATTTTAAGGGTAGGGTCTTCTAACACATCACTTCTTGGAGTGTTTGTGTGAAGATTCCTCCCTTGAGTGGGAGTGGGGGACTGAGCCTAAGAGATTTGCCCACGGTCACTGGTATGGGTAAGTAACATCAATCTCCACTTAATAATTGTTTTTGCTAGCTTTAATACAATTGCTTTAATATAATGGCTTCAATATTGCTTTGTAGTGCACTAAATTACAAGAGTTGTTACAGCTCCTATATTGTGTAGCAAATAATTCTGATTAAAAACCTTTTTGTCTAATCATTCTCATAATAAATCATATATATTTCTAGAAATATATCTGGTTTGCCATCCGTAATTCATCTGGGACAAAGCTGTATAAAGGTTCAATTACACCTGTATAATCCTTTAGACATAAACCATTGACAAGGTCTGGGGCTAAGACTGGATCCAGTCCCACCTAGACTCCTGTCACAGCAGTTTAGAAAGCAGAGGCTGTGCTGCAGCCCTCACTGCTTCAGCACCAGCTACCAAAGCTTATTTACTTAATGTTTATACCCTTTTTATTTTTAAGCTTGAATCTGTAAGCACAGTTACCACGTGCTGATATATCTACCCTGCATTTTGTTCACTATCACCTGATAATAAGCACAACCACCTGAAAGTGTAACTGAGCTCCCATCTGGAAAATATGACTTGATTTTGCTAAATTCAATAACAATTTCTTTCAAATCTCCTAAGAGCCTGAAAGCACTAGCTTGAAAGTGTGCTTAGTTCTATCTGAAGGCAGGA
>NW_008673263.1:3487-20353 GCF_000695815.1 Acanthisitta chloris
AGAACTCTGCTTAATAACCACGGACATATGAATTTTTACAGCAGTTAGCTGTAAGCTGTTTGTTCAGAGATTTTTTTCAAAATATAAACAATGCCTAGAGAACAGTTTACTGAGACTTGCCACTTTCAAAACCTTTGGAAAAAAAAAAGCTATTTAATGTCACTGATCTGCCAGGTGACCCTGGAGTTAAGGAGCTGATTGAAACCCTTGAATTAACACTCCACATGACAACTGCAGCAGAGGGTTAACACAAGGAAGTAATTAAAATTAATAATATGTATAACACAATTTTTAACAAAATGTATTTGTGCATATTTTATATTATACTTTACATATATTTGTCTATATGTATCAACCGAGAACCATAGAACAGTTTGGGTTGAAAGGGATCTTAAAGACCACTGAGTTCCAACCCTCCTGCCATGGGCAGGGACACATTGCAAAAGACCAGGTTGTTCAGGGCCCCAACACTTCAAGGGACAGAGCATCCACAACTTCTCTGGGCAACCTATTCCAGTGCCTCACCACCACCACAGTCAAGAATCATTGCTCATATCCAAACTAAACATGCTTTATTTCAACGTAAAGCCATATCCCCTTGTCCTACTGCTATATGCCCCCGTAAAAACTCCTTCTCCAGCTTTCTTATAAGTCTCCTTCAGGTACTGAAAGGCAGTAATATAAACCACTTGGTACCTTCAATTCTCCAGGTTGAATAATCCTAATTCTCTCAGTCTTTCCTCACAGGGATTGTGTTCCATCCCTCTAATCGTCTTAAAAACTATTAAGACTTTAATTCATCAATTTATTTAACTCATTTTGAAGTCACTGGGTTGACTTCAATCAACCCAGTGGAATCAACTGGGTTGGAAAAGACCTCCAAGATCATCAAGTCCAACCCTACTGTGGTCACTAGCCCATGGCACTAAGTGCCACATCCAGTCTCAGCTTGAAAACCTCCAGGGATGGGGAATCCACCACCTCCCTGGGCAGCACATTCCAATGCCTGAGCACTCTCTCTGTAAAAAATCTCTTCCTAATCTCCAACCTAACCCTCCCCTGGCAGAGCTTGAGTCTGTGCCCTCTTGTCCTGCTGCTGGTTGCCTGGGAGAAGAGACCAACCCCCACCTGACTCCAACCTCCTGTCAGGGAGTTGCAGAGGGTGAGAAGGTCTCCCCTGAGCCTCCTCTTCTCCAGGCTGAACACCCTCAGCTCCCTCAGCCTCTCATCTCCTGGTCCTTTCACCAGCCTCCTTGTTGTATTAAGTCATCCAGACAAAAATCTTTTATCATCTACTTTGACATCTGCTTAGCAACAAAAAATATAAATAATTCATATAGACACATTATATATATAATAATTGAGAAGCAAAAAGTTGCATTTAGCCTAAAAGAAAAAGTGTATTGTATCATTCCTTCCAACTATTTTACGTTCAGATCAAATGCAAACTGTAAACTGAACACCTACATGTCTGCACATCACCACATGCATATACAGAACGAGGGTTTTTTATTCTTTTAATTATACATGACACTATACAAACAGCAGTGACTGAAACTGTGCTGAACTTAGAATGTCAAAACCCAAAACCACCTGAATATGCAATCGCACAACATGATGTATTTTTTGCATTTTGTCTGTGATTCTAATTCAGTTTCAACTATTTATCTATTATTCATCTGTTCAAGTACTATAGAAACTTTATTCTTTATAATGGCTTTTAGAATGCTAACACATTTTATAACAGTTCTCTGCATACATTTTTCAACTACTTTTTTGATTTTCCCTTGAAGTACAAGCATTAACATGTCTTGCTCTCAGATGCTTCTGAAGAACAGTAAGCCTTGAAAATGTACAGCTGTTTTTTGTAAACATGGTCCATTCAAACATTAATATTTTTAAAGTATTGGATCGCTTATTATTTGGCTCTAGAAGTCCCAATTAGAGATTATGCCTTTATATACAGGACACGATGAACCCATAGTCATTTCCTGAAATTGCAGTTGAAAAAGAAAAGACATTTTGGATGAAGAAATTTTGTGCCTACATTCCTTAGCACTGGCTGGTGGTATGCAGCTAATATGCAGCTAAGTGCATTTTCTTCACCATTGGAACACAATCTCTAACATTTTTGTTTTCCATATGTGTTGAATTATCCCAGGAAAAACATAAGCACCATTGGAAACTTACAATGCTTTGAAAATCTGAACTGCCACTGTATTTCCACATCATGTTCTTTGAAAGCTTTACTATGTTTTATTGATTTGATGATACACTGCAAGGAAGAACTAAAATTGCCATAGCTATATTTAATTGACATATCTAATTAGTATATCTAATTTGGAAGGATTCATGATGGCATGTGGAGAATTGACAGCATGTTCAGCAGACACATTCACAGAACACGATTACCACACCATGAAATTCCATGTGTACGGAAAAAATAAACAGAAGATAGCTACCCAGTACCAATTTCCACACTCAAGCATCATCTGCACTTACACTGCAAACGATAAAGGATCAGGTTTGGGAAGTGCCTCTCTGGATTCTAAATTGATCACAGCAGGATCATTTTCTTCCTAATAGGTTTTGAGATTTGCATATCATCTCGTTACATTACAGCCACCACTTGAGAGCATACAGAGTGTGCATAGAGATACTCTTTTATCTGACTTCCAAAGTTCTTCCTGAACTTTGTGATCTTGGCAGCTTTCCCATTTCCATGTATTAAAATTTCACATTCGCAGAATGAATAACAATCAGGCTGCAAAGCATATCCCTGATTGTTCAACTTGAGCACAGAATTAAGTGAGGCAGACAAGTTTACACATTTTAATCTTGGAAAAATTGTCCACTGGTTAGAAATTAATCTGATATTCAGATGACCCAGGATCACTTCAACACACCCTCTGGAATCAGTCTATATGCCCTTCAGAAGTACAATAAAGACAAGATAGAAAATTAGACACAAGCATTTCCAAGTTTTTAGTCCAGATGTGCGTGAGTATGAATTCTTCACTTCAATTCCTGAGTCCCCTGAGAAACAGTAGTAAGAATGCAGTACTACATATGGGGACTCACATTAGTTATTAGGTAGATCCCATCCTACCCACAGGACGTCTAATTCTGATACTCTCACAGGATCTATGTTGTTTACTTTATCCAAAACAAAGGAGAGAAAAAAATGGAAAAAGAATGGAAGAATGCTAGAAAAAAAATCAAAGAGTTAAAGGTTTTTCAAAATTACTAAGAAGGAAGTTTGTTAGGATGTTTCCCCAGTGTTTACTTGTTTACTGCTATCTTGTTTACTAGTCATGAAAGAGTTAAGAAGTTGTCTATCAGTCCACACAGGTGGCAGTTCTCTAGTTTGAATAAATAAAATTAAAAAAAAACAGTAAAATTGCAACCCCAAGAGTACACAGTAAAAATGCAATTACTAATACTGTTTTGAAGATTCTATATAGGACGTTATCTACAACTCAAACACTCTGCAGAGAATGCATTTGTTACTAGGCAACCATCTAGTTAAGTAATTTTATGAGTTTTACTCTGCTTCCAATGAACCCTGAAAATACTGTGATCTCAGTCCTCCATTTAGAATACATTTAAAAATCTAGAGGTACTGAAAAAAGTCGAACTGGGCAGAAAGCACTACTAGGAGCTGTATTATCTTTTCTCAGCTAAATATTAAGTATGCATTACTTTGTCTTAAAAAAGTGACATTTTTCATCTGCCTGTTAAGAGATTTCTATGCCCTGCACAATGCCATGTCAGTTTTTCTTGCCTGACAAAATGCTTTTTCATGCTATGCTTAGTGTTTTGTGGCCAAACTAAGAAACAAAAATACCTATGAACCCTTCTACAAGTTAGTTTAACTGCTTCACCATAATATGAAAGAACACAAAACATATGCCAATTGCTATTACCTTTTAAACTCCACCGATACATCACAGAAATGGAAAAACAAGTCACATATCAAGAACAAAAATGACATGCAGAATGATTTCCTGACATCACCTCCATGCAAAGTAATAGAAAAGCTTCTGGAGATTAACTCAAATATCTGATACATAACATTTTCCAAAGAAATGAAGATTAGGGTTTTTTTTTTAAAAACGTAGTTTGTTTTGAAAAAGTAATTTTTACAAAACTACAAGGCTGCCAGAAAAGATAACAAGGTAGATGTAGACTCATGTAAGATTTGTTAGACATAAGGCTGCACAACATACTTTTTAAAAATAGCGTCATAGAATATCCAGAAAACATATATTTAATCTATCACAAGCTGATCTACTGACAGACTTGAAAGGAATGTATAATTGAAAAACAGCAATTAAAAAGGGATACCTCTAATTGCTTTTTAAGCCCAACTCTATTCGATGATTTTATCCATTATACACAGTAAAAAAAACCAACAGTGACAAGAAGAGCAGGTGATTGGCAGAATTAATATAACTGAGATGTGTGTCGGCCATACAGATAAATCTAGGTTGATAGTCCCATTCAAAGTAAATTTCTTTTCATTTAGCTCGTTCTAAAACAGGCCACAGCTGCAAAATGAGACACTATTCTCAGGACACATCCTCATAGCAATGAGTGACTCCTGCAGCAACTATAAAGAGGTTTGTCTGAGGACATAATGAACATGTACCTGAAGATGATGTGCTAGCAAATTAAGTACATGCAATTCTTAAAGGGATAAAAGGGATAGAAGTGAGCAATAGAAGGAAAACCTACCTCTGTATATGACACAACCAAAACTGATACAAAAGTTCTACACCTGGTTTTGTTGACATGTTGTACAAATAAAATCAGAAATATAAGAAAGTCTAGTGAAAAAAGGCCCACAACACCATAGTTTGCAATCAAAAAATTATTGCAGAAGGCTTCAGTAACCTTGTTTGGTTTATCCTTTAACAAAAGATGCTGAGAAACTCCGTTAGTCTGTAAAAGGAATATCAAAGACACAAAAGACTAACAGCAGTCACTCAAGATGAAAAATTAAAAACCAAATGAAATGCCAATCCATTAGAGTCCCAAAAGATACCATTAGACACAAGATATATTGACCTAAGCAGCTTGATCGTAATCTAGAAAGGGATTCCTAGCACATAAAAATTTCTAATTTGGTAACAATTACACATTTGGCTTTGAGTGAGAAAAATCTGAACTTGCTTGCTTCTGATTTCTAGTAAGGAGGTAAGAGGGAACCAAAGGGACAGGAAAAAAAAATAAAAGAGGTAGAGGAGATAAAAAGGCACTGGAGATACTTAAAATGCATCCAGAGCAAAGAAAACTACATAATGGCTGAGAGGGAAAGTTTCTTAAATAAGGAGTCTTTAGGAATGAAAGCTCAAAAAGGAAACATGATAATTTCCAGGGGAATGAGAACTCCAGCATCCCAAGGTTGGCTCTGATCACTTCCCCAATGAGCCCTTCCCTTCTTGAGGAGTGCAAGGTATAGCAGAGCATCTCTCTTTGTTGGCTCCTCTATCCCCTGGAGGAGGAAGTTCTCATCAATGTATTCCTGGAATTTCCTGAATTGCCTGTGTTATCCCACCTATTATTTATCAGACAACTTTGTTAATCTAATACAAAAACCTAAAGGAATTGAAACTGAAACTTGAAGAATGAGCCAGAACAATATTTGTGTGCCTGAGGCAGGAGGTTTGGGTACTCCAAAATCTAAGAAAGCTCTTACTATGGATTTCCTTTCATTTAATTTATCATTCATGTACTTGAGAGAAGGTACCAGAAGTCATGTATCACTCAAGTACAGTATTCAGTATGCTTTTTATTGAAAAAATACCCGTAAGCAGCTAAGAAGTCATCAAAATCTCTGCATAATTATGGCAAAATAATTCAGTGGCCTTTAAAAGCAGTCAATTTTTTTTTTTCTTTAAAGGTAATAAGCTTAGTATATTACACTAGTGTGGAAAGTTTGATTAAAAAGTTTAAGCATTTCAGTTTTACATCTGCATTATGCTCTGGACTAAAACTTTAAACATCAAAGCTATAAATTGGATTCAAAGAAGTTGTTTGATGTTATACCTACAGTATATAACAGAGCTCAAAGCAATTTTCCCAGCAAAATGTTTAGCAAAGTCAATTTAAATCACTTGCAAAAACATTCCCTAAAATTTGAAAAGTGCAAACATGCACAAATATGCTCTTCATTCTGCTATGAGTAAAACTGTCAGCAATTCCAATACATATGCTCCTTCCAGGTTTAAATAAAACCTAATTCTAAAAAATGCCATAAGTTAAAGTGAGCATGTTAAAGTCTTACAGTAAGTGCTGTGACTCAGTGTTCATCTGAGGGAAACTACATCAATCATTTAAGCATTTGAGGTACAAATTAGGACAGATCTGCTAATGCACTGGGATATTCCTGTTTTAAGAATGTATTTGGATAGCTGTATTTGTACCTCATATGAATACAGAGCTCAAAACATTATTTTCTGGTACAGTTGTAGGCCCAAGTAGCGAGTTGGACACCAATTCTTAAAAGGACCAAAAAAAAAAAAAAAAAAGATAATAAACATGTTGCCTGTTTTTTTCTATTATCCACCATTTAATTAAAACAACCCACACACCTCCAATAAAACAAGAGAGAGGTTTTTTTGCTAAGACAGGATAATAAGCCCTGTAAAATGTAAAAGCAACTACATTTATACACCCTGACCTGCACTGGAATCCTGACATTGCCTCATATACTGCTAGGGATGTATGATCCAGATGAAACTACAGGTACACACCATTATTACAGAATCACAGAATAATCAGAGTTGGAAGGGACCCGTGAGGATCACTGAGTCCAACTCCAGGCCCTGCACAGGACATTTCTGAGAATCACACCTGAGAGCATTGTCCAAACATCTCTTGAGCTCTGCCAGGTTTGGGGCTGTGCCCACTGCCCTGGGGAGCTGTTCCAGTGCCCAAACACCCTCTGGAGGAAGAACCTTTTTCTAGTATCTAACCTAAACCTCCCCTGATGCAACTTCAGGACATTTCCTCAGGTCCTGTTCCTCCTCTGGTTGCCAGAGAGAACAGGTCAGTGCCTGCTCCTCTATTTCCCTTCATGAAGAAACTTTATACAGCAATGAGGTCTCCCCTCAGTCTCTAGTCCAGGATGAACAGACCAAGTGACCTCAGCCACTCCTCATGTGGCTTCTGCTCAAGGACAGGCATCTTTGTTGCCTCCTTTGGACACTCTCTCATAACTTAGTATCTTTCTTGTATTGTGGTGCCCAAAACTGCACACAATATTCAAGGCGAGGCTGCACCACTGCAAAGTTGCTATCAGTGATTTATTGAAAAGGCTGAAGTATTCAAAGGAATTTATCACAATTCTGTTCTAGAAGTGATCTAAGAAATGACTGCTCAGGTCACACCAAAAATCATACTACTTCAATGCATTGTCTCCCACAGGGGCCAAAAGGGACAGTTCAGAAACTGGAAAGATGTTGATGATGTTTACCAGCAAAGCTCCCACTTACTACAGTCCCAGCCTGATCTAGTGACTATTACTCTGAAATGGATTTTGCTTTGAATTACTTGTTTAAACACTTTCTGAGTCCCTCCACTACAAATTAGGGAAAAATAGTCAATATTTCTGATGTCTTAAGACCATATACAAATAAGGTAATTGATTTCAGGAATTACTGCAGCAGTGTAATTGACATAAAGATATTTTAGGCTAATATTGTCTTTTTTTGTGGTTGTTTTTCATGAACTGCACAATTATTCTTACCTCCTCAACACATGAATATTGAATGAGTATGATGTTTCTATAGATATTAGTGAAAAATGATAGAATCATAGAATTTAGGGGTACAAATAAGGTAATTGATTTCAGGAATTACTGCAGCAGTGTAATTGACATAAAGATATTTTAGGCTAATATTGTCTTTTTTTGTGGTTGTTTTTCATGAACTGCACAATTATTCTTACCTCCTCAACACATGAATATTGAATGAGTATGATGTTTCTATAGATATTAGTGAAAAATGATAGAATCATAGAATTTAGGGGTTGGAATGGACCTGACCTTAGGAACCCATCACCCCTTTTCCTATCATTGCAGTTCCTAACAGAGTCCCTCTCCATTCAGCTCCTTGTAGCCCCTTTAGGTACTGAAAAGTTGCTACGAGATGTTCACGCAATCCTCTCTTCTCCAGGCTGAGCAGCCTCCTCTCGACTTGCTCCAACAGTTCCACGTTCTTCTTATACTGAGGACATCAGAATTGCATGCAGTATTCCAGGTGGGTCTCAGGAGAGCAGAGCAGAGGGGAAGAATCAGCTCGTTTGGCCTGCTGCTCACACTCCTTTGGATGCAGCCCAGGATTCCATTGGTTTCTGGGCTGAGCTCACACTGCAGCTCATGGTGAGCTTCTCATCCCTTGTCACTTGCAAGTCTTTGTCCTCATTGCTGGTCTCAATTCCTTCCCCATCCAACCTGTAGCTGTGCCTGGGGTTGCCATGGCCCAGATGTAGGACCTTGCACTTCATTTGTTTGACCTCTATGAGCTTTGCATTTTTCTCCCTCTCAAGCCTGTCAAGGTCCCTCTGGATGTCCCATCCCTTCCCTCCAGCTGTGACTGCCTCACACACTTGGTGTGCTCAGAGAACTTGCTGAACATTCAGTCCCACTGCCCATGTTGCTGACAAAGATGTTGAACAGTATCAGCCCCAGCACCGACCCCTGAGGGACACCACTCCTCACTGCCCTCCACATGGACAACGAGCTACACATGTTCTAGAACTGCTTTCAGAAGGGCTGGAGAGAAGCTTTGAAACACAGAAGACAGAAGGACATTCTCCAGGGATGGACTGAATATCCTGACTTTAGTTCCCTACCAGGGCCATTTATGAATTGTATCAAAATGTATAAACTATAAACTATGACCAGAAAACAAACCCAAAGCTAATATCTTTTTCCTCACAAAGTACCATTAAAATATTACTAGATGTGATATTTTTTACACTTGGAACATCTATAACAGTATTTTCACTAAACTCCAGTTAAAGTCTTCTGAAATCAGAAACATGATGTTATCTTTTTTATTTGCTGAGGAAAAGTTCCAGTAATTTCGTAATTACTTATAGATGTATACCCCAAACTTCACAGAACTATGCTTGCAGGCTCAGATGCCGAAGTGTAACATTTCAGTGAGATTTAAAAAAAAGGAATCCTCTTATTATTTGTTTTCATATAGAAAAAAATAAAACAATTGTACAAACCAAGTCCTGTTTCTTTGTCCCCAGGCCTTTTGGAAAGCCTGCAGTTCATAATATTTTTGCCAGCAATTATTTTCTGCAGCACAATTTTAAAACACTCTACAAGTATATTTGTTTTCTGTTTAACTGTGGGGGGATTGATAGTTTACTTTTACACTGTAAATTTTCCCTCTCTTCAACTGCTTTCTTCTAAGGACACATAGGGGTCTCCATTACTGCCTTTCTTATCAACTTAGAATAAATAAAGTCTTCAGAAAGGTGGTGAGATGGTCGATTTCAAGGTTTTGGCATTGTTTTGCTTCTCAACTGTTTCACTGAAGGAAAGGTTACAAGTGAGTAGCTCTAACTCCAGATGAATTAATTTCCAACTTGGTAGGTAAAACAAACCTTGAAATCCTAGAAGATTAAGGCACCCTTGAGAGCTATTTTTTAAATGAGTGCTGAAGCAAGATACTGCAATATTACAATTAATGCACCAAGGGTAGGAATCAGTACTCAAGACATAATTTTGTCTCGGATTTTATATTCCTTATGTTACCTGCACAGGCTTGACAGACACAAAAGGGAAGGATCTATAGGAGATTTGTGTCCAAATGAGGCAGAAACGGAATGCCAAGCTGAATAATGCAGAGCACATGAAATGGCTCTAGACATCTATTCTGGACAGCTGAATCCTGCCTTGCAAGTCTTACAAAACTTCACATCAAGAAATGAGTAAGTCTTGCAATCTGACATGAAGAAAGTTACCATCATGGTCACTGCTAGAAGCTGAGATGTTTTACTTTAAAGACACCTAAGGAAAACAAGGCTATCAAAACCATTTAAGAAAGAAAATAAAATAACAGACAGGTTAAGCTTTAGTGCCTTTGAGGCACTCTAAACTTAATAAACCTCTACTCTCTACAAAAAAAAATAATCTTTACAAGTTTAGCTTCTTCTAAAGAATTATTACTTATGTTCTTTATCCAGGAACTTTATACTTTCTGTACTGGATTACAGCAGACATCATTCTGTTCTTAGCAGACCTGGACTCAGATGATTCAAAAACCCTTAACAAGGTTAGCATAGCCCTACCAAGAAAAAAAAGCATCTTGAAAGCTAAAAGGCTTTAAACATTTAACATGCTACAAACAGAGCCATAACAATACTGTGTTTATTTTCAACTTTTTACAGGTTACTTGTATTGACAGAATTTTGCTCTGCATGACAAAATAATAATAGCACTCTATCCTCCTCTTACCATTATTTATTCATCCCAGTTCCTTCCTTTTAATTCATCCCCAAATTCCATGTTTTGCTGTTGTTGTAAAGGCACATCTCACCATAAAGACCAATTTACTGCCTAACTCTGTTATTGCTCTTACTTGTGCAGCAAGTAAATTAAGCAAAGAAATAATAAGGAAAGAAATAGTTCTGAGAGTCGATATAATATGGAAGGGAAGGTAGAAGACAAAAAAATTGTCAGCATCCTTAGTACAGAATAGCTATAGAATAAATTTTAAATTGTCCAAGCATTTTTGTGCAATCATCTAAGCATTTCACCCTTTACACTGATATCTATCTGTTCTTCACCAAAATAGAATTATTTGAAGATATTTTCCCTCTTACCTGTCTTAAAGTACGTGCTACTATACTTTCAAGTACTGGTCCTCTGTCTTCATGCAACAGATGAACTTCATCAAGAATCAAGAGTTTCACCAGCTGAGAAAGAGCTACATCACCAACACTTTTTCTTGTCACAACATCCCATTTTTCTGGAGTAGTCACAAGCATCTAGTAGAGAAGGAAAAAAAAAGAGAAATATTAAGCATTTACAAATTAAAATGCAGATACCAATTTATAAAACCACAGCAATTTAATATACAGTAGAGTAAATGCAACACAGAACTAACAAAATTATGGTAAGTTTTACCTACTTTATATAGGAGGCAGTTTGCTACACCTACATGTATTGGATGGCTATTAGTAGGGTTCAGTATGGAAAACCATGTGGAAATATCAACTAGTAACTTTGAGCTCCTGTGCATCATTTGTGTACATTTTCCACATGAAAACATTTAACCAGCTATCGAGGATCAACTCCTTATATAACTGTTTAATGTTTTTGTCCCACTAAAACTCATCTGAATCACCTATGATACAATATTTCTAACCTTCACCACAGCACAGCAAACACCTAAGACCCCATCTCCTACCTAAGCTTGATCTGATAGTTCCCAATTCCCTATGAAATGCTTTCTCCCTAAGGTGTCCTATCAAACTGTACATTTTTTACCTTGATCCTTGCACTGGCAAAAATAGATTCACTTCCACCAGTCATGGATAAGGTAACTTCCAAACTTTATTGTTTCATGTCTCTGGTAAGTCTCTATTATGGTGCCATTTTTTGCATGGTATTGCAATGGCTTCACTTTTTAGACAAAAACAGACTATCAAACAGATAAAACTGAGGTGCATTCAATCTCCAATGGCCAAACAACTTTACTACCCTTCATTCCCTACAATGCCAACAAACTCAGCAGCCACTTCATGTGACCTTAACACAAGAATTCAAGAAAGCAGAATTTTAAACTGTAAAATCAGACATAAACTGATCACTCTAAGGAAAGCATCTCATCCCCTACCCCCAAAACTCTAAGCAGCTTTAGGCTTGCAAAGCAATATTACATCCACAGTTTTCCTCCCAATATAGTTTTTCTGTAATTCCACTCAAAAGGGAAAAGGCAACAGAGTTCGACCTGACAGATGATAATGCTTCTCCAGCAAATAAATTAGCCCCTACAAAAATTTACACACACATCAACTCTTTTAATCTACTCAGCATTTGCTATATTCTAAAGCAGCCATGCAGAAACAAAAGACCCTGCAATTAAAAGGTTTGACCAGATACTATCAGTATTCAATCTCAAATTCAACCAGATAATGCAAACCCAACAAAATATGTGACTCATGACATTTTCTTCTCAAATGAAGTCTTGTTAGCTGTGAGAATACAACTTTAAAAAAGAAAAATGAAGATTTACTGCACTAGATCCCAATTACAAAAAAAGCACATATCAAGGGAGATTCGGTGGCCTCCAAATGTGGTGCTGTGAGGTATTCAAATGGGACACATTAATGCTAGTACCTTCTTTTAAAAGTATTTAAAAAAATTTCTTACAAAACACATGCATTTATGAATACCTTTTTCCTTCACTTGGTCTCCACAAGACATATCCTGATAATATTTACTTACTCATTCTCCCCAGAAAAGTATTTTTCCCAGCATTGCCTCACAATATTGTTCCAGTCCAATTATTTTACCATCAGAATATATCAGTCTTTACCAATTACCAAGAATTACTCCTGAAGAGACTTTGTAATATTCCAGAAAAAGATGTTCCTGTCCTGCAATATTTAAAACTTGACACTAGAAAGACTCACTGAGAAACTAACATGACAGAGAGTGGTGATATGTGTGTGTGGGTATTTCCAGGTTTTGTTTCAATATTACTGGCTGCATTTTGTTAGCAAATACAGATTTTTCAAATGCTTGTAAAAATAGTAGGTGTAAAAATGTATGTCCATAATTTATGAAGTGCAACACTACTACAGATGCAACTGTTAGCACTTTAAAACGAGCCATGCCAACCACAAAATATTAGCAGCTGTACTTCCACAGAACATTAATTAACAAACAGTGAGGAAATATATTTAGCAATGCATATTAAGGCTTTAAGGTGTGAAATACTACAAATGCAAGCTACTTAGCTAATTTGCTAAATCTAAATTGGCAATGTTCAGATCGCAGCTTTTTTTTTATAATGTCAGTCATGTTATCAGGCTATATATTTAAAATGGTATCCTTAATTCTTCTGTTTTTGAGTGATGACTAAATACTCATTATAATGGTCTTTTTCTTTGATCTTTTTTAAAATAGCAATGTTCTCAGAGCAATGACCTGAATTAAAAGCTATACTCAATGAGAAAGTGTATCAAGGAAGAACAGAGATATCCAGAGAATGTTTTGGCAGAGAATATCACTGTTTCTTACATTTATTTTTCAGGTAGAAATTACAGTTGAGGAAAAAATTTCTCAAAAAATCCCCAAACAAATCAGCTTTGCAGTTGCAAACCATAAATTGAATTCAAATATACCAAATGCTATTTTCAAGTATCAGCTAGAAGAAAATGTTGACTATCAGCAAATGCTAACAAAGATTTTTTTTTCAATTACAATAATAAACAAAGCAGCATTACAATCCCTCTCATTATTAGTTTTAAATGCAGTAGGGGCATTTCTTTTTAAAATTCATTTTCAGAGACAACATATTTTATCCTCAAAGTTATAAAATCAAAACTCCAATTCAGCAAAAGGATTCTGCTTTCTTTGGGGACAAGAGAAGGACACAGTAACCAAGTATTGAAACATCTTCTTAATATTTTCTTTTTTTTACACTGACTGGAGTTCTCAGCACACTGCAAAGTGTGCTCATTTATATTGCTATTTCACCACTTCACCTCTTCCAGTATTGAAATAGCTAGAAAATAAAGTGTCACATTTGCTTAATGAACTGCAACTCATGCAAGACATTTCAATCTGGTTTTTGTATTAGGGTATGGCTGAATAGAAATGGGTTAACTGTCAATATTTTTACTGTCAGCTTAAATTTTTCTATGTACACACACTTTTCTTCCACTATTTTAAAATTATCATTAGTTATTCCACACTGACTTTTTCTACTAGGGAAAATAGGAGCTTTTCACAAAGTCTTCTGTCTTAGGTGAGCTCTGCCATTCAATTTTACTACTACACCAAGAGATAACAATTTTTTTAAAAAATTAAATTCAAAATTATCTCCTTTAGCTTTGCAGTAATTTATCATATCCCTACATCCCTTTACAAAATGTTCAGGTAAGAACTCAAACAGAAAAGTTTAATTACTTTGAATGGTCATAAACTGAGACAGGGGAGAGCCAGATTAGATGTTAGGGAAATGTTTTCCCTGTTAGGGTGTTCAGGCACTGGAATATTGCCCAGGGAGGTGGTGGAGTCACCATCCCTGGGAGTGTTTCAGAGACATCTGGATCTGACACTGGAGGATCTGGTTTAGGGTTTGGGGGTTCCAGCAGTGACAGGTTAATGGTTGGACTCTATGATCTTAGAGGTCTCCTCCAACCTTGATGATTCTAATACCCTTCCTTAAATGGGATGTAAATAAATGTTCCTTTATTATACCAAAACTGTGAAAATGCACACAATGGTACACACATGTGCTTTCAAACATTTGACCTGCAAGTCTGAATTCATGTTATTACACATGGTGGGCATTAGCATCTATCATTTTTTCTACAGAGAAATTGTAGAATACACTCAAGATTACAATGAACAACTCCCAAAGCCTTTGCATAAGGAAAATATTGTGGATGTCAAACGACCACAGTAATAAAGGCTGTATGTTATGGGAAGCTTCCAGAATGAAATTATCTCCCCAAAGCTGGTTCAAAACATTTCACAACCATATGTCATTGCACACCTGCAGCACAACAGAGATATTTTCATATTTAGCATACCTATATAAAAGCACTACTTCCTCTTTGAAACTATCAGAGTCATGATAAATAAACAGCAAATACTCCATTTATGTTCTCTTTCTCTGTGAAGGTCACATTATTGCCTCTCAAAGCACTGATTAAATCAACAAGAAATACATATTTCCACTGTAATTTCATCCTTTATTTGCTTTGTCCTCATAACAGCCACTGCTTTTTCATTTTGAATTAACATTTCTTTGTACCTTTCCCACTTTCTATTCAGTAACTCTCTTAATATATTAGTATCCTTAGGACAGAAAAAAGAAAACTGAATCTTTAAAAAAACCAATCCTGATGCCTGTGGCTATGTGAGCATCTCTCCTGTAAAGGTTTCCTCCTTTACACCTCCTGCTCAATAACCAATGATGCTGGAGTTACTCACTTTGTAGTTAGCATAAAAAAGTCTCATTGAAGATACCACAGACGAAACTAAAGAGAGGCAAAGTGACTGGAAGACCTAAAACACAGCTTGGAATTGACTGAAATATGTATTATGCACTGCAAAATGCATGTTAGCTCTTTCAGAAATTTGCCTTTTAACAGCATAAAACAATTATTAGATGCGACTGGAAATGATTTTATCATTTGCAGATTAGAAGGAATTTTTTTACTAAATGTGTGAAAGAAAGCCTCACTCAAAATATGGGAGTTCAGTAAACTTTAAAAAAATCAGTGTTTTGTGAAGTGTCTCAATGATGCCAGAGGATAGACAATACTAAGGTTCAATTCATTTGTATACAGATGTCAAGAAAAACCAGAGTGTACGTACAAATTACAAGTTCTAAGAATCTAAAAGCTTTGGAAACCATGGAACCAGCCTCTTGCTATGTTAGTGCCTGCAGCAAATTTGTCTCCACTACAGTGATTCACCATGGATGGACAGCAATAAAGATTTCTGCTCTAGCCACTGCTGCTTGTCAATATTCAAAGACATTTCTCTCAAAGATCTACTTCTGTAGCTTTTAATTAAGAGAACTTTCTTGCCTTTATTGTTTTCACCCTGCTACTGGTCTTCTCTAGTCTCCTTCTCCTTTACACACATCTCCAACTTCCCCTTACCACACTTGCAAACAGCCTTTGAGGAGATGTGTGATCCTAGAGGAAGCTTTGCTCAGTCACAGCCAGCACTCCTCATTTTCTGACAGCTTTTTGGCAAAGGGGCATGGGCAACCTACTCAGTTTACTCTATTCACGCTGCAACTATTTATCTTGGTGCTTTGTTCTGGCAGCAAATTCAGAAATGGAGACACAGAAAACTGCACACAACTACACACACACATCCACCCAGAGCAGACCCTCATTGGAATGCAGCATATTCTGCATTTTTACAGGGAGACCTGCTATACTGGGGCTTTGTCTGATTTGAAAATATTTCCCTTCTAATCAGTGATGCTTCGGAGCTTCTCACAAATTTTAATATTAGATACCTGAGATCACACCCCATGAGGAACACTTCACCACTTTGGCACTCTCTGAGGTAAAACTTCATCAAAAAATGTTACAAGAGCAGCAACCTGCAAGTCACTTCCATAATGCTGTTTTTATTCCTCTTTTTATTGCACTCTTACTCTATGTGATTTATTCAAGCATTTCACAAAACCTCATGTGAGCTGGGGCTTAGGCAGGGAGTGGAATAAACATACAGAAAGTAAAACAGGGGGCAGCAATTCAAAACAAGAATCTGAGGTAGGAGGCAATAAATAATGAATACAAGCGTTTTGTTCTCCATAGATCAGAAACAACTACCTGATGCTGTGCTTTACACAGTTAAAACAGAATTATGTGTCCAGTAAAGCAGATTCCTTACCATACAAAGATATGCAGATGAGTTCATTTGGGTGAACACGTGATGTTGTAACAAGTCTTACCACGTATTTGTAGTCTAAAGTGATGTCAAAACAGGACTACATATATATACATATATATAGAAATATATATAAAATCAACTTGGTTGGAAAAGGCCTTAAAGATCACTGAGTCCAACCCTACTGTGGTTACTAGACCATGGTACTAGACCACCAACTAGACCACTAAGTGCCACATCCAGTCTCA
>NW_008673263.1:20715-35011 GCF_000695815.1 Acanthisitta chloris
CCTCAATGTCCCTCCTGAGCTGAGGGGCCCAGAGCTGAGCACAGGATTCAAGGTGTGGCCTCACCAGCACCGAGTGCAGGGGCAGAATCACCTCCTGGTCCTGCTGACCACACTGTTCCTGACCCAGGCCAGGATGCCATTGGCCTTCTTGGCCCCCTGAGCACACTGCTGGCTCCTGTTCAGCTTTCTGTCTCTCCAAACTCCCAGGTCTCAGCATCTTAGAAGCATTCAATAATAAAACTACACTTACAAGAAGTACCTACATAAAAGACTGAGTTTATCATGTTAGAAAGACTTACAGAGTTGCATTATATTGCTGTATATTAGCAGCAATTAGTAAGTCACCAAAGCTAACACTAATAATCAATCAACAAGAGAAACTAACAGGGTACGATAAAAAATTGTAACAGCTGCCACTCAGAACTCATTAAAATGGCAAATGACTTTTTAGCTAAAGAAACAGTTTTGTTAAGCATGTTTTATTTTATAACTTAATCCTAGGAACACGCAGTGATTTAGCTAATGCACCTAATGCAAACACAAGTGATTGACAATACATCTGCTCCCCACCTTAGCACAGCCAGATACTGATGATACATCTGACATGTACTGTTGGACTGATTTTTTCAATATTGCTTTATTTATTGTATACTCAGTTTCACAGTTAGGATTAAGAGATTTAAGTTTGCATGTTAAGTTTTAAAATTTTATGCTTTCAGCACAATCCTGGATATCACAGAGATGACAAAATTCATTTAGAAGTTCCAAGACCACTCTTAACCTCAAAACAACAGACTCTGACATAGTCAAAATAAACTGGATAAACTCAGTACAACGACTCAGACTGATGAACTAGATAAAAAAATTCCTTTGTTGATATTGTGAAAGCCTTGAAGTTCTTTTAGATTCTTCTTAAAAGAATATAAAGCTTTTAATGTGAAGTAGTTATGTCAATCTGAGAAGAAACTGGAAAGCAATATATATGAGGATCACAATAGCTGTACTGAGAAGTAGTATCACATAAGTACCTGCTCTCTGTATTTTTTCCCCATGATGAAACAGTCTGTTTAAAGTCAGTACAAACCCAATTTTAACAATCACAGTGAGGAAGAACAGCTTGCATGCTCTGTGAAATTTAGCTCCTATATTGTAAAATATATAATTAGCCTCTCAGGCTTCAAGTTTAAATAATGATCTAAATGTTTTAAAGGAGTTTGATCCAAAACATTACTCTCTTTTCCTCTTTGCTGTTAATCAGTTCACTAATTATAGATTTACTAACCTCTGATATACTACTGTCAGGTCTGATTGATGCCAAAAGCTCCTTAATCAGATCTGACAACTTTCAGCAAGTGCCTGTCTCTTGAGACACTGCATCCAGCCTGCTTGTTTTCAAGCCTCTCCAGTGTGATTTTGTATTTTCTTCTCCCCCAGCCCCTTTTTCATATTGAACAGAGATATAGTAGAATAACAAGAAAACATGACTGTTGATTTGTGTATGTTTTTATGTATCATTATCGCAATTTGGGGGCTAAAACTGATAGTCTGTTTAGGAATTTATAAGGAAAAAGTAAGTACAAGAGAATTCTTTGGAAATACATTGAGCTTTCTGAGAAATCCAATATTGTTGCTTGGTTGGTGAGGTTTTTTTTGTTTGTTAGATGTGGGGTTTTTTCTCTATTTTTCTCTCAAAGCTGCAAGGAAAACGGTTTCAAAGTCATTCCTCCTCTGTTCTACAAGGAGACTTTAAGCTTGGGTTATACAATTTCAGGAGACAAAGATAAAAGACTACCTCAGCTACCAGCTTTTCCAGCTTATGTATACTGGCACACTTTTAAGACTCATCATAGTGGTCCTGTACGTCTCATGAACTGTAAATATAAAAAGTTCAGAATAACTTTTGTTGACATAATGAAATAAGTTTATTTATTTCTATTTTAAGATTAGCCAGTTTTTTCCTTTCTGTTCAGCTTCTGTCAAGTAATACCCCAAGATGTGAATTAAGCCAACATTACATGAAAATAGACCAAAGTGCAACAGTGACATTTCTCTTCAAATATCCTTTTTCACACACCTTTACTCAACAGTTTTATTTTATATCACAGACTTGTATGCAAGAGGAAGCAAATCATGTTTTTGTCTTGAATACAGATTTTTCAAGAACCAACGCAAATCACTGATATGGAACCATACTAAACTCCAAGACCATCAAGTCCAACCCTACTGTGGTCACTAGACCATGGCACTAAGTGCCACATCCAGTCTCAGCTTGAGAACCTCCAGAGATGGTGAATCCACCACCTCCCTGGGCAGCACATTCCAATGCCTGAGCACTCTCTCTGGAAAAAATCCCTTCCTAATCTCCAACCTAACCCTCCCCTGGCAGAGCTTGAGTCTGTGCCCTCTTGTCCTGCTGCTGGTTGCCTGGGAGAAGAGACCAACCCCCACCTGACTCCAACCTCCTGTCAGGGAGTTGCAGAGGGTGAGAAGGTCTCCCCTGAGCCTCCTCTTCTCCAGGCTGAACACCCCCAGCTCCCTCAGCCTCTCCTCATGGCACTTGTGCTCCAGTCCCTTCACCAGCCTCGTTGCTCTGCTCTGGACCTGCTCCAGCCCCTCAATGTCCCTCCTGAGCTGAGGGGCCCAGAACTGAGCACAGGATTCAAGGTGTGGCCTCACCAGCACCAAATGCAGGGGCAGAATCACCTCCCTGGTCCTGCTGACCACACTGTTCCTGCTCCAGCCCAGGATGTCATTGGCCTTCTTGGCCCCCTGAGCACACTGCTGGCTCATGTTCAGCTCCCTGTCTATCCAAACTCTCAGGTCCCTTTCTGCACAGGAGGTTCCACCTGAACACAAGCAAGTGTGCAGTCACTGAGCACTGAACAGATTGCCCAGAGAGTTCATGGATTCTCCCTCACTGGAGATATTCAAGAACCATCTGGACACAATCCTGAGCCATGTGCTCTAGGTTGGCCCTGCTTGAGTAGGGAGGTTGGACCAGATGACCCATTGTGGTCCCTTCCAACCCAACTGATTCTGGGGTTCTGTAATGAAAGGATCAAACCACATGGAGCTCCACAGGAGTCTGTCCACCTCAATACTGTTACATGTTTTCATGAGCAATCCTAATGAGAGACTAAAGATGATACCTACTACATTTTCAACCAATATTATGTTGCACAGAGCTGGAAACACATTGGGAGGATGGACTAAGAATTTTAAAATGCCTTAATAAGTTAAGATCATATGCATTAATAAATGAGTCAGTAAAACAATGTCAAGATTCTACACCAAGCCTAAGATTCATCTTGCCTATCTTCTTAATTTACAAAATCACCCTCAAAACTAGTCGTCTAGGCTCCCTCTAGCTGGTTCATTTCATCTATCTAAGTATGAATCAGCCTTAGAAGTCTCTATCGTGTCCTTCGCACAAGTCTGTGAAACCAGTTTTACATGACTAAAGCCAAAATAGATTAATGTCACCCTTAGGAATAATTATCTCAACAAATGCAGGATGTAAAACAACTGGCAAGACAGTAGCTGGACAGGGAAAAGAGAAAGAGCAGATCAGTCTGCACATGAACCAAAAATGCTCTGCTGCTGCAAAAAATGAAACCTTGGAACAGAAATGCTGTTATTTGGACATGCTAAATAAACCTTCCACTCTGCTCAGCAGCAGTATGATCTGGGGGCAATACATTATGTTCTGGGCAACTCATTTTAAGAAGTGCAAACCAACTGAGAGTCCAGAAGTGAAAAACGAGAATGACTAAATATAAACGAAGCATGACCTTTACTAAAAGTTTAAATGAATTGATGCTTAGGCTAAATAAACGTGACTGAACAGAGATAACTACAAGTGCAAGAGTCTTCAAAAAGCAAACAGCAGTGGCTGGGGAAGACTGACATTCAGATAAGGGAAGTGGTAATAAAATTTGATTAGGATTTAGGCTGAAAATAGATTTGTGTTTAAAAAAAAAAAAGAAAAAAACCTAGCAGTGAAGACAGGTAAACCCTGAAGGAGTAAGCCCAGGAGGTTTAGGAAAGCTCCATGATCAAGGTGCTGTAAGATGAAATTAGAGCAATGTTTATGAATAGTGAAAAATATGCACTACTTCTGTTTTCTCAGAAGAACAGACCAGATTAGTTCTCATACTATTTTGCACAGTTTTAAGATCAGCTTGCAAGGTAAACATCCTCACAACTTCAATTTAAAAGCACCTTTCAAATTTCAATTTTATATAAATGTTTATAACATCTAGCCTGAATAATATATTCTAATTATACTCTATTTAATGATTTAATATGCTACTAATATATACCCTGCTAATACTGCATGCTATAGTTACACCATTAGATACCTTATGCTAACAAAATGGTTTTGTTATTATACTAAAAATACTTCACACTAATATGTACATACTCTACTATAAATTAGAATATGTTTCAATATAGTTATTGCATGTAAAGTGATTCTTCAGTGTCAAAGGTGCTTTTAAATTTTTTTAAATGTATTATAGGAAAGCTACCCAATGCAGTCAAATTTAGCATGATCATCTACAATATTTGCAAGTATTAATTTGAAGTATAATGTTGGGTTTTGTTCCACAAATAGTCACATTAAATGCTAAAGAACCTAAGATATTCTGTAATGTGCAAAATGACAACTTGGCGGATATAAACTCAAAATTGCCCTGGTGCTATTTTGTAATTTACTTGCATTTTCAACTGACCAGTTAAATTTGAAAAAGATCCAACAGAGGCAAACATTCCCTGAGCAACCTCTCCTCAACTCTGCTCAAATAAGCTATCTTTTTGCAGAGGAATATTCACTCAGCAGGCACAGCTGTTATTCTGCAATTTTTACATCTAAATCAAAGATAATTGGACTTCTGAGTACATTTAAATTGTACTCTGGGAGAAGGGTCTAACTTAATGCATCATTTGCATTAACTATAAAAGAGTGTTTTTTCATCTTGTAAAATTTACTGTGCTTAAAAAAGTATTTGGAAGTGCAAAACAGTTACTCAGTAATTTTAAAGACATGTGGACACCTTTTGCACAGAACCTTTTCAGCTATAAAAGACCATTAAACCAAACAGAAGTAAATCATTCTTCCAAGTTCTTCATAGATAAAATATTAATGGTAATAGAACTGAAAATTACATTCCTCCAGGTTTTACTGAGGATTACATCCTTGGTACCAAAAAAAAAAGCCTCAGAGACAAAACCTATAATAATATTTTATTTGGTGTTTTTAACAAATTCACTAACTATTCGTATGTACTTAGTTAATACCACAAAGTATTTCAATTTCAGACACTTTGCTATTAGTTTTAGAACTTCAATTGAAGCATTGTTGTTGTTACTTATTAAGATTCATTATATTTCAGAATTTAGCATTCAGACCATGTATTTTAAGGATTTTTGGTCTTAACTTTACATATAAAAACATGAAAAGCATACTGCTTATTAGTCTTCCATCACTAGAAAAGAAAATCTGAAATTTGTTTGACAAAATGTCACCTTAAATTGTTACATGGGAACACTGTAACAGGCAAAATGGTGTTTAAAATAGTTCCTTGCTCATCTTTTACATATACATGCAGTAAATATCACACAGGCCATTCCATCATAATAGACTAATCTTGATTTTCACAGAATCACAGCACAGATAAGGTTGGAAGTCACCTCAGGTGATCTACCAAATCAATCCACTGCTCAAAACAGGGATACCTAGAGGAGTCTGCTCAAGACCACATACAGTCAGATATTGAGTATCTCTAAGTCTCTGAAGATGCCAAAAACTTCTCTAGACAAACTTTCACACGAAAAAAAAATAAAATCTCATGTTTACAGAGATTTTTCTGCATTGCAAATTGTGCCCATTGCCTCATTTGCTCTCACCAAACACTGCTGAGGTTTGGCTCAGTCTTCTTTACACATGAAAACACAATGTACTCATAGACATTGGTCATATCTATCTGAGCTTTTTCATACCCAAACTGAATAACCCCAGCTTGCTTTGAACCTCATGTGTCAGATGTTCTACCCCTTAACCACCTTCATGGCTTTTTGCCAGGCTTGCTCTACTATGTCCCTGTTCCTCTCATAGTGGGGAGCTCAGAACAGGATCCAGCACCACCAATGTGTCTCACCAGGGCTGAGGAGAGGGGAATGACCATCTCCTTTTTGCTGCTAGCAATATGCTTTTGAAATGCAGCCCAGACTGAAGGGGACATTGCTGCCTCATATTCAGTTTGTTATCCACCAACAAATCTGTCTGTCTTTCCTGGGAAGCTGTTTTCCAGCTGCTTGGCCCCCAGCCTGGACTGGTGCATAGGATTATTCCCCCACTCCTGTGCAGGACATGGCATTTAACCCAGGAAGGTCATGAGATCTCTATTAACCCATTTCTCCAGCCTGTCAAAAGTCCCTCCAAATGTGTGTACAACCATTTGATTGGTCAACTACTCCTCCCAGTTTTGCACCATCTGCCAACTTGCTGAGGGTGCACTTCGTCCCATGACAGAGGATTACCATGGCCTTTCAAAGGTAATCAAGAATGACCTTATTATAGCTTCAACCAGGTCCCTCAGGACTTGTGAGTGAATATCATCAATTACATTAACTTGTATTATGCTCAGTTTGTCTGCACATTCCCTAACATTACTTTATTCCACCAAGTGTTGAATTTTCCTTCTCTGGACTCACATGTGTCTCAGGCTCCTGGGATTGCTCAGAACCAGTCCTAACAATAAAGGCTGAAGCAAAGAAAGCATTAAGTACCTGAGCCTTTTACATCTCCTTTGCCATCAGATCCCCTGTTCCACTTAGCAGAGGTTTTCCCCAGTCTTATTTCTGCTCTACACCCATAGAAACCTTGCTTGTTGCCCTTCACATATATTCTTGGGCTTTGCCTTACTTAACCCTGCCCCTGTGTGCACAAACAGCAACTACAATCCTTCCAGGTCACGTGTTCCTGCACCCACCTCTTGCATGCTTCCTTTTTATGTTTTGTTTTGGGTTTTTTGTCCTGCAAGCCTCCTGACACTCTTGTTTGACTTCGTGATCATCACGATGAACCACTTCTGAGTTTGGAGGCATCGAGTAGGAATTACAAGTTCAAAGGATTGCTAAAGACTCGAAGTCTGAAAGCCTTTGAGTTTTCCATCTAGATCAAAAAATACTGAAGTAGCTTATTGAACTCGTTAGTATCACTTTACAAAGGAGTGTAGAAAATACTACAGTAATGTGCTATTTGATCAGTTTTCAACACCAGACCATGTTGCCTAACAAACCTACACACAATGCAGTTTCTGAAGCACACTGAGTGAAGACTCTAACTTCTGCATAAAAGATTAAAACTCAAGAGTCATGCTGCATGACACAAACACGTTAAACTAACTGAACATATTACAGCTATAACAGTGGATCTATCATAATTGTGTATTAGCACCCAACTGAATTAAAAGCCTTTGAAACTTTCTACTACATTAGGAACTCTCCCTCCCCTCTCCCCCTGCCCCAACACCAAGGCTACCCAATCAATGTAACCTCTATTGAGAGAGATGTAGCAGTGAATACAACTTGGCAAGTATACAACTAAGTAAGATGGACTGTCTGAAACACAATAAAGCAAGATCAAATAAGTGGAAGGAGCAGCAAAGAGATCTTGTGCTTATCACTATGCCTCTGACATGAAGAACTAACATTTGTTTTTCAGTGTCACTGTGTTAACTATTTTCTTAAATGACAAAAAACCCCACACTAAAACCAGCATAAACCAGAAGTGGTGCCTGTGAAGACCCAAGAAACAGGCTCAAATCTACTACTGGATCTTATGTAAGGCAACCACGTACCACTGAGGTCTCTAAATACAATAGCTGACTAGTCAACACTAGTCTACACAAAGCTATTCCAACCTTTCTAAGCTAGGAATTCAGAAGACTGGGCTATCTATCTATCTATCTATCTGTCTATCTATCTATCTATCTATCTATCTCCCCCTTGAGTGACATAAAAGGAAGAGAAAGGTCAAAGGCAGCTTCATCACTGTATTGCAGAAACTCAGCAGCTCCAACCTGGCTTTCTTCTTCCCACAATGATGCATCTGCATCACACAGAAGCCTCTCTGACAATGTCACTAATATTCATGATCTAGCTTAAAACATCACAAGTGCTTTGCAATCTCTGGGATTCGGTTGCCACTGGATGATCACATCATTGTAGCGATACAAGTAAAACTCCTTCCCGTAAAGGTCAAGACAGAATTTGATTCAGGTAGTCCCAGTCATGCAAAAGTGAAGAAGTGCCTTTCTAAAAAAAACTAATCTAATTAGAAACCTGGCAACAGAACGGAAGATGCTGAAGCCTCAAAAGAAGACTAAAGAACAGTAGTCCTCTCTCAACATACATTAAGTTAGTATGCTATTCTACTTTCAGAAAAACTTTTAACATGCATTAAGTTTGTATGCTATTCTACTTTCAGAAAAACTTTGGCATTGCTAATATCTGTTGCATTGAAGTAAGAGATGCAATAATCTAAGAGCAACCTTTTACATACACAAATTCTAAAAGTGTTTACTAATTTAATTTTCTCAATACAGTATTTTCAACATTTTACTTAATGTTCACTTCTGCAACATTCTGCCACAATGAACTGAGATGAATTATTGACAATGAATTTTGACCTCTATAAGAACTTGAGATGAATTATTGACAGACAATGAATTTTGACCTCTATAAGAACATACAAAGTGAATGTATTTCACTGTTAAAAATCACATGCATTTTCAGAGAACTTGATTTCAAACAGTAAATGGGCAGAATATTCTCAATAAACATCTTTTATACACACCTAAAATGATTTCAAACTTCTTTTAGCAAGTACTTCTTACAAAAATATTTTGAATTATGTATTAGCAGTTCATTTCATAACGAGAACAAGCAGCAAAACTGGTTTAAGATATTCACCAGAAAGTTATTAAATCAGATCTTCCCATTTGCAATAAGTAACTTCTCTAGTGTGTCTGAAAGTTCCACTTGAAAAATTAAGAAATCTACTTGATTCACCTGTAGGTGACACTGTTGGTCTTAGCCATACAACCAAAGAACAACAGCATTCCTCTCAGTGCATTTTGTTGCAGTCTGGAACAATGGTGTTTCCAAACCACAATTCTTTACTTTTATATTTCTACACTGGTACTTTTTAGTTCCGCTGAGTTGTGGTTTAATCCCAGCCAGCAACTAAGCCCCACAAAGCCACTCGCTCCAGTGGGATGGGGGAGAAGTGCAAAAGTGAGGAAACCTGTGGGTTGAGATAAAGACAGTTTAATAGGAAACGTAGAACCTGTACACAGAAGCAATTCAAAGCTAAACAAGGAATTAATTCCCCACTTCCCACTGGCAGCAGGTGTTCAGCCCTCCCCAGGAAAACAGGGATCCATCACGTGTAATGGTGAGAAACGTCAGTGTCCCATACTTCCTTCCTCCTCCAGCTCTACATCCCGAGCTCAGTGCCATATGATCTGGGATTTCCCTGTGGTCAGTTGGGGTCAGCTGTCCTGGATGTGTTCTGCTCTCCATAACTTGTGCACTCCCAGCCCCTCAACTAGTGGAGTGGGGTGAGAGGCAGAAAAAGCCTTGGCTCTCTGCAGGCTCTGCTCAGCAATAAAATCACCCCTGTCAACAACACTGTGCCCAGCACAAATCCAAAGCACAGCCCATACTAGCTACTATGAAGAAAATTAACTCTATCTCAGCCAAAACCAGCACACATTTTAATATCATTAGAACCTGTACACAGAAGGAATTCAAAGCTAAACAAGGAATTAATTCCCCACTTCCCACTGGCAGCAGGTGTTCAGCCCTCCCCAGGAAAACAGGGATCCATCACGTGTAATGGTGAGAAACGTCAGTGTCCCATACTTCCTTCCTCCTCCAGCTCTACATCTCGAGCTCAGTGCCATATGATCTGGGATATCCCTGTGGTCAGTTGGGGCCGAGCTCAGTGCCATATGATCTGGGATTTCCCTGTGGTCAGTTGGGGTCAGCTGTCCTGGATGTGTTCTGCTCTCCATAACTTGTGCACTCCCAGCCCCTCAACTAGTGGAGTGGGGTGAGAGGCAGAAAAAGCCTTGGCTCTCTGCAGGCTCTGCTCAGCAATAAAATCACCCCTGTCAACAACACTGTGCCCAGCACAAATCCAAAGCACAGCCCATACTAGCTACTATGAAGAAAATTAACTCTATCTCAGCCAAAACCAGCACACATTTTAATATCATACCTCTGCAGAGACAGTGATTTATGTAAGTGCATCAAGTACAGATATATTAAAACTGAATGTACTCTGATAAAGCCTAAAGTAAATGAAAAAATGTGCTCACTGGAGAGGAAAAGGGGAAAAAAAAAAAGAAGATATAGCAAGGGCCTTTCATCCAAATTGAATACTTCTATTTTTTCATTTAGGTGCTGAAGTACAATGACAAAAATATCATCACTTATAAGGAATAAAATCAGAAAAACACTTAAAACTTTGGTTTCAAAACAGTTTAGAAAAACTTGTAGTGGCTAAATCAGGCATGAACATAATATTTCCAATAAAAGAGAACACACAGCCAAGAATGCAATTACAAAAAAAACCCCACCCTATATCCTTTAACTACAGAACACATAGAACAAATTTTTTCCTGTTGTTCAAAATGACTGTAATTTTATCTGGCATCGTTTCAACTAGATTTTACTGCTAAACCAAAAATTAACTCCCACCTTCCCACCCAATCTAAATAGAGATTTTAGCCAAGTGAGTCACAGCAAAGAATGCCAGTCAATTACACGTTTTATAATAGTATGTGGCATTTGATCATTAATCACAAAGTAGGTTACTCAAAGCCTGCACTAAAATTCTACAGACTGTGCAGTCACAGCAAGTAGGCATGTTAGTATAATAAACAACTATATCTGCCTCTTTCAAAAACAAATGATTTGAAATAAAATGTAAATTAATATCTTAAGAGTAGTGATTCTAATTTCTAAAGCATGGAAGACTGATCTTAGCAAAATCTGTCCTAAACCTAGGAATTAATTTAGGTCACAGACAGTTCCTTATGAAAGACTACTACCTTTATTCAAATTGCTATTGTTTGATGATGTATAAGTACTTTGTGCCCCTGGCAAAATCTTAGCTGTCATAGGCACATGTATTAATGGGAGAGCCATAAATCAGAAGGGCTTCCAACAATCCTACTAGGGAATTGGAAGACTGATGCCAGAAGAAAGGAAGTACAATGCTGAATGCACGGAATGAAAACTTCAACCTGAGAAAGCAATGTAGCTGTTCCAGCAACAAAAACTGGCCTTCTTGGCCACCTGTGCACACTGTTGGCTCACAGTGAGCCACTGTCACCAGCACTCCCAGGTCCCTTTCTGACAAAGAACTCTCTCCCCACTCCTCCCCCAGCCTATAGCTCTGCATGGGTTTGTTGTGCCCCAAGAGCAGGACCAGCACTTTGCCTTATTGACCCTCCTGCAGTTGTCCTCAACCCACTGATCAAGTTGGTCCAGATCTCTCTGTAGAGCTTTCCTACCCTCAGGCAGATCCACACTCCCACCCAGCTTAGTGTCATCTGCAAATTCACTGAGGGTGCACTCAATCCCCATGTCCAGATCATCAATAAAGATGTTAGACAGGACTGGCCCAATACTGAGCCCTGGGGAACACCACTAGTGACCAGCCACCAACTTGATTTAGCATATGTACAAAGACACATCCCTTCTGACTTTGTTTTAATAATCTGGCTTTCAAAACTAAACACTAATTAAGAAATACACTTAACATTTACAGAAAAAGAATTTCAAATAAAGACAGAAAGAAATACGTAACAGTCCGTGGTGTGCCACTGCCTCAGAGACATCCTGGATAGTGTTTTTTTCTAAACACAGTTTGCCCTGAAGATAGCATGAACAATGAAGCAGGAAGAAAAAAAAATTATTTTTCAGACAGTGAGAACTTCTGAAACAAAGGAAATCTATATGGAAACATCAGTGTGAAATGAAGATGACTTTGGGATACAGAAATCCTACAAAACAACAGTGTGAAATGGAGATGACTTTGGGATACAGAAATCCTACTGTATAAAAAGATTTTGATCTTTCTTGACTCAGACATGCACTTCAGCAAGCATTTTTGTTCTAAACATTTTAGCTGATTTCTCTCATTTGAAAGGTAAGGTTTTAACCTCATTTACAGAAAGAAAGACTTACTATAAGTAGTGCATAACTGAAAATTCAGAAGAAAGGAACTTCTCTTTCAGCAAGGTTGTACTACTGAGGAATATTCAGGCAGTTTTCTCAGAGACATAGCCCTTTCTCTTTTTTTTTGTATTAGATTTTGACGTCTTCTAGTCCAAATGCTGATCAAAAAAGGATATTCTGCTTCTGAAACTATGGGTGTGCATAGAATCCAGCACTACTTTACATTCTAGGCATACCAGAGGATGGAATATCAACCAGGTTCAACTCTGCTTTTGAAATGAACAACTTGAAAAGAGGAGGGCTTTTCTGTGTCTGTGAGCTTTATAATCTCTCCATCACTTCTGAAGGCTCTTCATGAAAGTGCTTGAAAAGAGGAGGGCTTTTCTGTGCCTGTGAGCTTTATAATCTCTCGATCACTTCTGAAGGCTCTTCATGAAAGTTTAACTCCTCATCCCAAAAGAGATTTGTAGATTTTATTGCACCTAATGCATACAAACTTTCTAGAGCAAAGAACCACTTTGTTATTGGAAGGAAACAGATTGGCATCTAAAGCCAGAAGTAATACAGGTGTTTGCAACAACTGCAAGTAAAAATAACAATGGCATGCAATAGGCCACTTGCAGAAGACTAACATCAGACTAAGCTCCTACAGGGATGGATGGAGAAAATATACTGGAGAAGAAAAGAGTCACGGTAAAATGATATCCCTGCATTCGATTTATTAGTTCCTATGGATTATATTTTATAGATAACTTTCTAATTGAGCAATTTTGAAAGCTCCTTTATCAACAAAGACAGTTTAGAAACAGAAAAATGCTTGTGGAAAATAAGGTCTTGAGAGGAATAAGAAATGCAGTATTTTTCCATATTTTGATTTCACAATGCAATTTTATACATGATAGTAATATACATGTAACCAAAAGGCCAACCTATCTGCAATTAGAGGCATACAGCAAAGCCCACCAAATCAGGGAGTCATTTCAGTTCTCTGGTGACATGAAAACATGCTCTAAAACATGAACTAGGAAACTATTTTCACCTGTGCTGATCATGTACATCTGTCAAATTCTTAGCCATATATTTGTTTTACTATGCTTTTGCATCTATAGATTTATATATAGCTAGTTTCCAGTATCTTCGTGAGTTTCATGCCAGGTTAGGAGGTCTTTAATAAAATTTCATGTCAGTAATGCTTAAGAGTGTTTCTTTATAACTGTTCCCTGAAAAACCATCTCCACAGAACTCATTAATTCCTCCCAAAACTATGAAATGGACAGAGAGAATGCCAAGAAAAATAGCATCAAAAAAAGTAAACCCATACCACCAAGTTCTGGTTTCCAAGATTTTTCTTTTATGCAAAAATTCTCCTTACTGGAAGAATAGACTTATGATATTTATCACAATTCATTGGAAGAATTGGACATTGAAATTATTGCTTACATAGACTTATGATATTTATCACAATTCAATCTACTTATCTGGCTTCAGAACTAAATCGATGCAGTAGTCAAGAAGAAACCCTTAATGTCTAACATGATGTCATGAATATTTTTGTCAGTTCCTGAGTGCAAAAAAAACCCCACCAAACCCTTTCATTTCAAATACTTTCTCATCTTTAATCCCCTTTTCCTAATGTAAAGATGTCCTAATTTGTAGTTACACATAAACATACAAGTGCATTTGACAGGTGGATAATGATTATTAGAGAAAGTATATGAGTAACTGTTAAGAATCTGGTTGGGGAGGAGCAGCTCAAGTGATGTCTGTCAAAAGGGACTTGGCAGTGCTGGTGACAGTGGCTCAGTGTGAGCCAACAGTGTGCACAGGTGGGAAAGAAGAACAGTGGCATCTTGGCCTCCATCAAGAATAGTGTGCCCAGCAGGGGAGGTGGTCACACCTCAGTGCTGTGTTCAGTTTTGGACCCCTCACTTTGAAAAGGATATTGAGGCACTGGAGTGACTCCAGCCAAGGGCAACAAGGCTCAGAAAATGTCTGGAAAACATGTGAGGAAGGGCTGAGGGAATTAGATTTGTTTAGCCTT
>NW_008673264.1:0-3557 GCF_000695815.1 Acanthisitta chloris
TGAACTGTCCCATTAAGATCATGTTTCTTGTGAGCAGGAAAACCAGCAAAGGCACAAACTCTCATGCTTTTCAATAAGAATTTTTAATCAAAGTGAAATTTGTGTACTGTCTTAATGAAGTTGGTGAGATTAACCAATTGCTCAAAGTCAAGCGTGGGCTTACACACTTAGAGTCCCGAATGAAAACAATAATTTGCAGGCTCAACTGCAGTTTATACTCTCTGTGGCTCCACTCCCATGAATGACTGCACTGACACCAACGTGGCCAACATAAAAAACATGAAGTACTTAATTGAATTGTTCCAAGTGAAAGCTTCCTGCTCGTGGCAAAACTTAGTAAGGTAAGAGAAAACCAGATTAGGATCTACGCAGACATTTTCAGAGGGAGCTTTGTCTGTAATGAATGGATACGGGAGTGAGATGAGGCAGGGGACTAAAACAATGGCCAATATTTAATTAATTTAATAGTATAAAAATGTTCAGAATGAGCTTTTCAGGAACCTGCATAAACACATCCTGATCTCTCAGAGCTTTATGAAATTGCTGGGATGGTTTCAGCCCTGCTAAATATTGTCAGCGATATTCCTATTCCTCATACAAATCAACTGCTATTTTTAAAAAAGATACTGATAGATTTATGACCAATTTATTTGCTGGTGGGTCTAAGAAAATAATGTTTTCAAGATAAGATCTTTTTAGACTATGAATTAATAAAGAGCCTGGATTTTATTAAAAAGTGGCAAAATGAAGGACTATGATCAAAATTGGTTTTAATACTCCAAATTCTACATGGAATCATTGGAGGTCTTCAAGCAAGACAGGCCCTATCCTATAAATCTTAAACTTGTGCTTATTTGCATTTATGTGATCAGTATTGTTTGATTTTGTGAGAAAATGGCCAACTTAAAATTAAGCATATGCATGCACATTTTTAAGAAACACCTTTGCACTTTATAAAAGTATCAGAGAGCTGTTTTGTGTCTCTGCTTTATGACTTTTCCCCTGCAATTTCTTTTTACCATGTATTTTGACCTTCTGTTAACATCTTCTCCCTATAAATACCATATTGTTTCATGTAAATTTTAAGTTTTTGCAGAAACACAGATAAATGAAATAAGTGAACTGATAACAAAATTCTCTGCAGTCTTCAAGCTTTGTTCCCTACTCATTTTGAATGGTTTTTTTTTCTCCTGACTGAATCTCATGATAGCACTTTGTGCAGGTGTCCCTCTTTTCATTCAGTTACATACAACTGTATAACATTTTGCATACTAAATTGCTCAGAACTTGCAGAGGGAAAAAAATGAAGCCACAGAAATTGAGTCCTCAGTTCAGGTCACAGATAGATTTCAGGAATGTTAATGGTCTGCTACTCATCCTTTCTTCCTAATGAGAAAAAAAACCCAGAAAGTGGGGCCTACATTTTTCTCTCCTCACAGCTTATTGGGTAATGATGCAGAGAAAGCTACCAGAGTGCAGAGATAGGCTGTGATGGTGTGAAATCAGACATTAAAATTAAGTTTAATCGAGCCCTGGAATGCAGCTGTGGTGTTGTAAGATTAAAGGGAAACACAGGTGAAAATATTTTTCACAGGTCCACGTGGAGAGCCTGAAATTAAAGCTGTTTGGGTGGCACTAAGAAGGAAATAAATGTCATTAATATTTCCATGTGAATAATGAAAATCTATTAGCTTCTCTGGAGGAGTTGGGATAATTGGCTGTAGGATGAAAGGCATGAGAGTTGTCCAAATCATTACTATCTGAACCATACCTAAGGTGATCAGCTGGATAAAAAACCCAACCAACTCAGGCTGCCATATTTTTAAGACTATTTGACTTAGATATTTTTGACCCATGCACCATGCTTGTAAGAGTACAGCTAGTCAGCGATTCATGCTAGTGAAATGCCAGGACATCCTCTGCTACACACTAGAGCCACGAGCCGTTAAGCATCCTGCAGTGGAGTCAATGGACTAGCAAATCAAATTCTGTGAGGAGGAACTGTGTTCGCATAAAACCTCAGAAATCTGAAAAAGAAAGACCTGAGAAAGATTTTTAAAAACAATGGAGAAGCTACCTTAATGGACATGAAAACCATAGCAAAAGAAGAGCTCTAACAGAAAAACACAACATAACAATGGCATTTAATAGAGACCTGCAGCTCTGACAGGCTCTTCAGGGCTGTGATGGAAGGGTCAACAAGCAATTTGCAGCTACTTCTTAGGAAGCAAAGAAGCCCTAGACTATCTGGGCTCTGCCAGAGGAGAAGAAGAAGGCAGCACACACAGTATCATGCAGGTAATCGTCTGCAGAACGGTGAGCATGGGAAGTTCTACAGTTCCTCTTTGTAACAAACTCATCCCACCACAGAACTCTCCTTTACAATTAGGAAAAAGAAAACATTTTTCCACAGACTACCAAAATCAAATAATAAAGGTCTGTTTTGGAGGTAGTGCTGGTTTTGAATGGGGAAATACATTGGGCAGCTTATCAGCGTTCCTGTGATGGAGGTGGGATTAGCTCCCTTTTCTACAAGAAAAAGTCATAGATGCTACTAACTTTCAGTGCATAATTTGAGACATATAATGCCTCAGACTCATGTCCCATGTATTATCTTCCTCCTTTTATCTCCTCTGCATCTGAGTTAAGCATCTTCTTGCCCACATGCTCATACCAGAAACCCAGAAAATGTGTAAGTATGATCCCTGTCCTGAAAATGAATGACCTCCATGGCAGAGCACAGTGGCCACCTCAAGCCTGTGACAGTCTGCATGTCCCCTACACATAAACTCTGGAGAGAGTTTAGCTGCCAGGTGTGAGTTCTAACTTCCCAAAGCAGGCTAACATTTTCTTAGGGTCAATGAAAATATGCCTTTGACACAAATAACAAATCCACTTTCATGGGCAGGTCCCTATTGCAAAGCATTTATGGGCAAATGGTCCCTTTAATCTCAGCACTGGAGGTTAGTGAATTTCTTTTGAAATTTTTGCTCACATACACACACAAAAGAAATCCCATATGAATGCCTGCTCTGCAATGTTTCCCCTTCTGCAGCAGAGGTCCTAAGCGAGCACAGGGATGTTACCAGAGGCAGGTGCTGCTTCTTGCACTGCTCAGACCACACCTCTCTCCTCAGCTGGACCCTCTTACTGCTAAGGTTGCCCAGCACTTCCCAATTTACTGTTTTAATTTGCTTTAACACTTTTTCAGTCCCTGATGAACTCTTCCATTCTAGGTGACTATTTCAAACTAGGGTTTGGACTAGGTGATCTCCAAAGGTCCCTTCCAGCCCCAGGTGTTCTGTGATTCTGAGTGGGTTAACAAATTTCCTGAACAGGACTGAAAAAACAAGCAGTTCACAGGATCCTTTCTGAGAACAAGAATTTCAGCTTCTGCCTGAACAACTCTGTTTCCTCACAGATCCAATAGGTATTAACACAGGCTTTAATTAAACAAGTTCTGTTTGGCCTGGAGCTACACAGGTGAAATCTGACTAACCTTGTAACAGCTGCTCCCAGCCACAGTATGGTTACTTTTGTTGCTCCCTTTCCTCTTT
>NW_008673264.1:3593-6757 GCF_000695815.1 Acanthisitta chloris
AAAATGCAGGAAGTGAGTGCAAAAAAAACCCTAAATCAAATGAGAGGAATGGAATAGAGTCAACAGAATCAAGGATTCTGAGGCAATTAGAACTGGTTGGGGATTGGAAAGGGTGTCTGACACTGGTTGCACAAGAGCAGGAACATGAACCAGTTTGCTAGGCTGGATCGAACATGGATGTAAAAAAGGAGTAAAAGTTTCTATACAAGGAAACTTGAAACTATGATCCTGTGAAGAAAACACAGAAGACAAGGAGCTAGAGTGTAAAGGGAGAAGTGTATCTTTGCATTTCCAAAAGTTAATTAGGAATCCCTGTGGAGTGCAGCAGCTTATGTAAGGCCATGATGGACACAGAGTACAGCACCCTTTCACCAGACTCCTTGGCTTTGAGCTCCAACAGCAGACAAGTAGCTACCCACAGGGTATATATGTGAAAAAGCTCCTTGCAGCATAACACAGCCTTGTAGAAATGTATTTCCTAAGATCCCCCAGGTTCTTCCAGTAAATTGGGTATAATTCTGACTAGTGATCCTCTTTGTCAGATCTAATGTATTCATCCTGTGTAGGTTCCAGGCTTCCCCAGCCTTTCTGTCTGAAATACATTCCATGACTGATGCAGGCTTCTCTAGTCCTTCGGTGTATAATCTTTGCAACACCTTCACTATCTGTCTTTTTTCTCCTGAAGTTAACAAGTAGCTGATGTTACTCTACACATTGACTTACTTTCTGGAGTTTCCCAATACAAAAATAAAAGGGATGGCAGGAAATGAAAGTGGAAACCTGGTCTCAGTCTTCACCACGACTGGCTAGGGGTTGGCCCACTGTAGTTCGAGGGAGGCAGGCTGACACAGGATGCCACTGGGATTAGGAAGGGTTTTGGTAGGCTGGATAAAGGGTCACATGTGGAAAATTGGAAGTGGTTGGGCAAAGGGTTGGAATTTTGTATGCAAAGGAGTATCCCTCAAAGGAGCCTGTGACTTGGACAACATGCAAATCCAGGAAGAAAGACTGAATCTAGGGTTCAGGAGTGGAAATAGGAATGCAAGAAAAATGAGAGCAGGATGAACTGCTGGGACTGGGAAAAATCAGGGCTGTCTCAGTGGGATGGGATAAGCAGAATCAGTCAAACAAGAAAAAATGAACAGTGTGTTTTCCTTCAGGCATTAGAATGTAATCCCTTACTGGTTTGGGAGTAAAAGGCAAAGATCCCCAGGTTGGGAATGCTGAGCATCTAGGACTCCATGGCTACTTAAAGATGATGTCACGTAGGATCTGAAAAATGCCATTAAACTAATTAATTTAGGCTGTGCTTAGTCCTGTCATTCCTAACTTTGGTGGGCTTGACCTCACCACATTCATAACGCTCTTTACAGCACTCTAGAGACCACATATATACCATAAATGATATAGCATCAGTCTCAAATAGTTATTCTGTATTTGTTTTAAAGGAAGTTCAAATGTACTTTGATATTAAATACGGATTGGGCTTGTAGGAACTTTTCTTTCCATTTTTTCCTATTTTATACAACTTCCTAATTGTCAAAGTGCACTCTAAGGCAGTTTGTCAGCTGTGATTATGACTTATAGAACAGTCCCAGGTGTAGGAACATTAATTATGACTTACTATTAATATATGCATTCAGTGATCATTCATTTTATAATTACTTTGCAAGGATCTAGCCCATCAGTGCTGGCTTTGAAAAAAACCCACAAAGACATCCACTGGAAGGACTCTCAGTGTACATTGCTGATCCTAGACATAAGCTGTGTCTTATTCATTAGCATTTTTCTCAGTCATGAACACTGCCACACGAAGTGACCTCATCCTAGGAGTCAGGGCTTTAAGAAAAGGAGAGACTTGTGATTAAACCAGGAGAAGTGGCAAGATTACAAATGCTACAGGTGGTTGCATGTGGCTGAATCCGACTCTGTGATACTCTGAATTCTCCTTATTGTTTGAATCACTTATCATTTGCTTGGTTTACTTTAAAATGCAATATTTATAAGCCTTTCCTCTCTAGTTCTCTAATCCACGCTGCGTACTACATGAACACTTCTTGTGTTCTGCGAAGCCTCTCTTTGCAATCCTTTCTCACTGACTCACTTTTATCTCTTTCAAAATGTCTCTATTTTCATAACTTTCACAGCTTTCAGGATTGCTACAAACTTGACACAGTATTTATTGCCTTTTGAGGTAATCGCCACAAAAAGCGAAGCACAGAAAACATGAAACACAGAAAACATAATTCCAGCTTAGTCCTCAGAAAACATGAAACACAGAAAACGTAATTCCAGTTTAGTCCTCAGAAAACAGGAAACACAGAAAACATAATTCCAGCTTAGTCCTCTGACCTTTGGAAGGTGTTTTCTGTAGTCTTCTAGCCTTGTGTGGCACTGATTGTTAGAGAGTACCGCAAGTTTGTTTGTGATTATTTTATTGTGCATGTTGAATGCACTCAAGTGCTTTTACTAGCTACCAAGTGTTTAGATGTTGGGTTGCATTTAATGAGGATATGCACATCCTTTGTTACATAAGGTGACCCACGGTGCTGCAAGTCTCCTTAGGGAACACTTCAGCTGGTTTAACTGGCACAGACAACACTTCTTGCTGTGGCACAGCCACCCAACCCCTGCTAGCCAAAGGGTGCACCGAGGCCTTGGGCTGTGAGCAGGAGGAGTCTGAGGGATCTCCTTGCACTGGGGTGGTGAGAGCCTTGTCTCAGGGCTTTTTGGAGAGAGCAGCCAGCCTGCCCTGCCTGCTCCCCTCCCGCACCGCTGCAATCCTGTGCCGCGTGCTCTAGGATGACTCTGCTTGAGCAGCGAGGCTGGACCAGACGTGCCACCGCCAACCGTTCCGTGCCTCCGCGCCTGTTGCCAGAGGCTGCAGCCACACGCGTGACTCGGCAGCTCCTGCGCAAACCTCTCCCGCGGGCGGCGAGAGGCGTCGCACAGACACCCAGCCCTACCCTGCCGCGCCCCTGGGCTCGCTCTGCGAGGCTGGACCAGACGTGCCACCGCCAACCGTTCCGTGCCTCCGCGCCTGTTGCCAGAGGCTGCAGCCACACGCGTGACTCGGCAGCTCCTGCGCAAACCTCTCCCGCGGGCGGCGAGAGGCGTCGCACAGACACCCAGCCCTACCCTGCCGCGCCCCTGGGCTCGCTCTG
>NW_008673265.1:0-496 GCF_000695815.1 Acanthisitta chloris
TCTTGGGGCAGGGAGGGAACAAACAAAACTTTTTTAAAAAGCACACAGAACTAGAAGAAAACACTTCAACTTTTTCTTTCCCAGCTTTCTCAGGAACATAAGTGAAAAGAGTCCCTTAGCCCAAATATTTGCTTTACACATACATTAACACCACTCCAGTCGAAAGTTTTACACTCCAGTTGAGTCCCCTGTCTACTCCTACCCCTAGGAAACACAGCAGAGAGGGGACTGTATCACTTGCAAGCGAAAAAAGTTGGCTACTCAAAAGTTTCAAATACAACAACTGTTAAACCTCATCTTTTTATCAGTCGCTTATGTCTTCGAAAACGAATTTTCGTTTATAATCGATACATGCTTTTGCTACAAGCTGCTGTGGAGGCAGAGAAAGGGAAATAAAGGCAGAGCCATCGGGGCTCACCCTGTTTTGGTCGATGACATCCACGATGGCCACGAGCTTCCCGGCGTGCGGCCCGAAGGAGATGAAGGCGACCCTGCC
>NW_008673266.1:0-7077 GCF_000695815.1 Acanthisitta chloris
AGAGGGAATGTCATCCTTAGCCCCAAAATCTCCTGGGTAGGGAGGGGGAATGTCATCACTAGCCCCAAATGCTCCAGGAGGAGAGAAGAAATGTTATCCTTAGTCCCAAATCTCCTGGGAGGGGAGAGGGAATGTCATCCTTTGTCCCAAATCCCCCAGGAGGAGAGAGGGAATGTCATCACTATTCCCAAATCTCTTGGGAGGGGAGAGGGAATGTCATCACTAGTCCCAAATCCCCCAGGAGGAGAGAGGGAATGTCATCACTATTCCCAAATCTCTTGGGAGGGGAGAGGGAATGTCATCACTAGTCCCAAATCCCCCAGGAGGAGAGAGGGAATGTCATCACTAGCCCCAAATCTCCTGGGAAGGGGAGAGGGAATGTCATCCTTTGTCCCAAATCCCCTGGGAAGGGAGAGGGAATGTCATCACTATTCCCAGATCTCTTGGGAGGGGAGAGGGAATGTCATCCTTAGCCCCAAATCCCCTGGAAATGGAGATGGAAGCAGTGCCAAACTCATCTGACCTCAAGCTGCTCAGGTTGGGCACATAATGGATTGGAATAAGGTCTGTGAAGGAGGTGAAGGGTTGGAAAAGGAGGAAAAAGGACTTTTGCCAGGGGCAGAGAGTACCAGGACACAAGGGATGGTGGTTTCCCACTGGCAGAGGAAAGGTTAGTTGGGATACTGGGGAGAAATCCTTCCCTGTGAGGTGCTGAGGCTCTGGTACAGGTTGTCCAGGGAAGCTGTGGCTGCTCCATCCCTGGGAGTGTTCCAGGCCAGGTTGGATGGGGTTTGGTGGAAGGTGTCCCTGCCCAGGGCTCACCTCACCCTCCCTCCCCACAGCCCAACTGGAACTCCAGTTCCCTCCCAATCCATGCCATGTGCTGCTACTGCAGAGCTGGCCAGGACAGAGTTGGAGCTTTGAATTCCACCAGGGAATGGCTTATTTATCCAAACAATACTGCAGAGACATGTTTTTTTCCTGGGTCTGAAGAGCAGCAGAGGCACCACAGAGCTGAGCTCCGACCTTGTGCTCCTGCTTTTGATTCCTTCTCTTCTCCTTCCTTGAGGATGTTACAGAGATGTTTCATCCCTTTGTGCTGCTTTTTTTTTGACTGCTTCTTTCTCCTTATTAGCTCCTATTCTCCCTATTAGCTCCTTCCTTCTGCTTCTTCCACTCACTCTATGCTGACCTGGGAGGTGTGGGGAGCTGACCAGCTGGAGTGGGGAGGGAATGGGGAACATCTCCATGGGTCCCTGAGGTCCTGAGCAGCCCCAGGCTGTACCTGTGCCCTGTTCCATGCACCACCCACCTGGCTCCAAGCATCCAAACACCAACTCTTCCTTCCTGAGCCAAAGCTTCCTTTTCTGGCTGCCCCTTGGGCTTTGTTCTTACACACTCAGGTTCTTTTTCGGAGGGATTTTTCTTATTGTGGGAGTTTTTCCAGATGAAAGGAAGCAGCTTGTCTGCTCAGGAGCAGAACAAACAGCAGCGTGGGGAGAGCTGCTGTGCTTTGAAAGGCTTCCCTGGCTTTGTTCTGCATCTCCAACTGCTGCTCAGGACACAATACAGCTCTGCTTTGCCTTGCTTTTTTTTTTTTTTAGTTGCTTCCCCACACACTTCCTTGAAGGAGCTAAAGATTTTTTTTTTGTAGGGTTTTGTTGGTTTTTTTTTTTTCCCAACTCCATTTCAGGTTTCTCAACTTCCTGCAGTGGATTTAGCAAAAGGCTTTGCTGAAATTCTTGCCTCCTGCATCCACAGGAGTGTGGGCAGCAGGTCCAAAGAGGTGATTCTTTCCCTCTGCTCTGCACTGGTGAGACCCACCTGGAATCCTGCACACAATTCTGGTGTCCTCAGCATCAGAAGGACATGGAACTGTTGGAGCAAGTCCAGAGGAGGCCACGAAGTTACTGAGAGCACCAGGGCAGGGGGTTGGGACTGGATGATCTGTAAGGTCCATTCCAACCCCTAAATTCTAGGATTCTGTGGTTCTGTAATGATTCTGTTCCCTCAGCTTAGACCAAGCAGTTTTTCCTCCTCTCCTAACTCCATCACTTCTCTCATCTAGTCCTAATGACTTTTCTCGTTCATCTAATATGAAGAGATTTAATTCCAGAGTGGGTTTGGTTGGCTGGTTTGGTTTCCTGCCCTGCTTGGCTCTTTGGCTGTAATTCCAGGCACAGTTTGGCCTTGGCAATTCCACTTTCTTGTGTGTGTTAAAGTTGATTTAAGGCTGTTCTGGGGGTGCTGTGAGTGCCCAGGAGAGAGGATACAGCAGGTGACTAGGACAGGAAGACAATAGGCAATAACATCAGGGAGACAGCAGGGAAAAATAAATGGATGACACATAAAAGAGTTTGGTAATAAACTGCAGTGACCTGGAAAGCTTTGGGAAAATAAATATGATCAATAAGGCAGGAGAGGTTGGGTAGGATTTGGCCTTTTGAAGAGTGTTGGGCAGGAAAATTCAAGCTGAGCACTGGGTTGGGTTTGTAGCTGGATTTTGCATCTTGATCCATTAGGACTTTGTATCTGGGACTGAATTATTAAAATCACTCGAGGAAATGTGTTAATTGAGGGGTAAATCGGGAAGGGTTGGAGAGAGGGATGCAATTATTCCATCAAATGCTGGAGAATCCGAGGCAGGAGATGTAGAACTGCTCTGAATAATTGAAGAGCATCCATGGCACAAAGGACTCAAGTAGCTGCTTGAGATGGTGCAGGAGAAACTGGGTGGGAGCTGAGACACCTCCCCCAGCCCTAAACAATGTCCTGCCTCACTCTGGAGGGTTTAATCCAAGTGCAGGAATGTTCCCCTGAGCTCTGCCAGCACAAAGCCCAGCAGGGATCAGAGGGAGCAGAGTTGAGGACAAGGACCTTTCAGATGTTTGCACTGAGCTGCTAAAGAAGCCTCAGAGCCTGCAAACAGCCTGAGGTTGTGCATCCAGGAGGAATGGGATGGAAAGGAACAACTGCAAAGCATTTTCTGACTGTTGTTGCACTTGTGGAAGGTCCTGGCACATGGGGAGTTAGCCCTGAGCAATGTTCAGTCTACTAGAGAGAATTCCTGGTCACACAGGAGCTGATTCCAGCAGGACAGAGGTGACTGTGCTGCTCCTCAGAGACTCATCCCTGTGTGGATGTCTGGGAATTCTCCGTGCCTCAGGATGAGACTCGTCCCTGTGTGGATGTCTGGGAATTCTCCTTCACTCCTAATGCTGTGGTTGGGGTGGTTTCATCAGCTTTTCCATCTTGCTGTGGTAAAATGAGGCAAGGAAGGGTTAACTCTTCCCATTGTTGCATCCTATCTCTGGGGTGAGACTTTTTCCCTGCTCCTCACACAATCATCACAGGAGGGTTTGGGTTGATGAGACTCGTCCCTGTGTGGATGTCTGGGAATTCTCCTTCACTCCTAATGCTGTGGTTGGGGTGGTTTCATCAGCTTTTCCATCTTGCTGTGGTAAAATGAGGCAAGGAAGGGTTAACTCTTCCCATTGTTGCATCCTATCTCTGGGGTGAGACTTTTTCCCTGCTCCTCACACAATCATCACAGGAGGGTTTGGGTTGGAATGAAGCTTAAAGACCATCTGGCTCAGCCCCTGCCAAGGGACAACTTCCACTAGCTCAGATTGCTCCAAGCCCCATCCAACCTGGCCTGGATCTTCTCCAGGGATGGAGCAGCCACAGCTTCTCTGGGCCAGGTTGGATGGAGCTTGGAGCAACCTGGACTGGTGGAAAATGTCCCTGCCCATGGTTAGGGAGTGGGACTGGATGAGCTTTAAGGGTTAGGGGGTGAGACTGGATGAGCTTTAAGGTCCTTCCAACCCAACCCATCCCATGATTCTGCTGTTTGATATTTTTTTACGTCGAGATAATCAAACCTCACTTTGTTTTTTTCACAGCTCTTCAGTTGTTTCAAATAAACAACAACAAATCAGCCCAAAATTCCAACCCTCTGATCTTTTGGCTCTCAGGATTTTGCCAGAAATGCCTTTCTGTACTTGCCAGAGGTCGACTGAGGACAGAGGGTTTGGAGCACAACAGTTTGGGCACTCAGATCCCACTGGAAGTCAATGCCAGGCTGGGAATTCATGTTTATTCCCTCTTTGTTGCTGTGGGAGGTTTGGGAATGCATCACCATTCCCTCTGCTCCTGCTGTTCTTGGCTTGGCTGCATGGAGAGATCTGCCAAGGGGAATTTGGGCCAGTACCTTCTGTTCAAACCTTTGGTGGATGTTGCAAGTGAACTGCAATGCCACAACTTGTGGTCAGGGAATTGTGAGCAATTCCAAGTGTTGCTTCCACCTGTTTTCCAGCTGCTTTCCCAAAAGAGAAGGAAAATCCAGAGGAAGCCAAATTCACCCTTTGGTTCACTGAGTGGGAAGTTGTGTCTTCTGAGACCTCATTCTGTTCCTTTGGGGCTGAAATAGTTCTATTCCAATAGATGAAGAGAGAGATTTTCCCAAAAAAAATCACTTCCCTACGCACAAACAACTGTGTGTAGCAGAAACAGGAGGAGTTTTCCCCTCAAATCAGGAATTTTCTCCAAATAGTGGCTGAGGGAAACTTCTGCCAGTGGCACTTGTTAACCATGAGTTGACTCAGACCAAACACAGAGGGAAAAAACTTAGGATGGATCCCAACTCTGATTTAGTTGTGTAGGGTTTGTCTTACAGAAGAATTTTGGAAGAGACCAAAAGAAATGATCTGGCAGATCCTTGTGTTCCAAGGCAGGACTATTTTTAAAGCAGGGTCAAAGCTCTTTTCTGGCCTTAACTGGCACATTATGATCTGTAAAGCAAAAATACATGGATATTCCTCCAAGATCTTCCTCCAAAATCTTTTCCCAAGATCTTCTTCCAAGATCTTCCTCCAAGATCTTCCTCCAAGATCTTCTCCCACAATCTTCCCCCAGATCTTCCCCCAAAATCTTCTTCCAAAATCTTTCTTCAGGATCTTCCTCCAAGATCTTCCCCCAAGATCTCCCTTTAAGACCAACAATTAACCACTTTCTCTAGACAGAGATGGCAGGAGAACATGGATTAAGACACACTTTTCCAACTGATTTCCAAAATTCCTTGCAAACTAGATCAAATCCAGCCATTTTTAGGACTGGCAAGAAACCACTAACCAACATTTGCTGCTTCCCACTGGCAATTCCACGAGAGGATTGAAAGTTTCTCTGAAACCTTTCCCTTATACCCACTTTTTCCCCCCCCCCCAGGTCCTGCTAGAATAAGTAATTAAAGGAGACTAATTGAATTAAGAGCCCATCTGTGAGGGTTCAGCAAGCCAACGAGGCCCTTAATTAAGAGCTCATGTTTGCTCTTAACAGAGGCTGCAAACACAGGGTTGGCCACTGATGGGCTGAGCAAATATCTGTCTGCACATGACAAAGTGCCAGAGAGCAAAATAAATCTGCAAGGTAAGCAGCAACTCCCTCCTGGGATGAGAATATCTGCAGGAATAGCTCTGCTGCCTTAAACAGAGGGGAAAAAAACCAAAAAACCAAAAAACACAGGAATTTGAGGTGGGTGCAAATATTTGGAGGTAGATGACGATGCTAAGAACTGGGAGATTTGGGTAGCAGCATCTGATTGTGGTCCCAGTGGGATAGTGGCTAATATTGGAGGCAGGAAGAGGGAATAGAAGGAAAAATCAATGGCTTCAGGCTGCAATTTCCAAGGGTTTCTAAAGCACCAGTGGATCCCCAAAGTGATTTGCAGGCACAGCAGGTTCCTGGGCTGCTCCACTCCTTTATTTCCCCATCAGTCCCACATGCCTGTTGAGAATCCATGGGGGAATCTCCTTTTACACTCCAAATCTTCCCTGGGTTTGTAGTTTTTGTAACAAGACATAACATTTAAGAGCCTTTGTGCCTGAAACTAAAGATTTCCTTCTAGTCTGGGCTGGTCCCCAAACAAGAACCATCCCAGGAGGTGATTTTAGCCAAAAAATCTGCTGGAATTTTCATTGAGTTTATAATTGTCTTTCTACATTCCTCCAGCAGCTTCAGCTTAAGGAAACTGTGTTGGGATGCTTGAAAATTCCAAAGGGAAAATGTGGATGTGGATGTAGGTGCTGTGGCTAAGGGTGACATTCCCACTCCTCCAACCTGTGCCAGTGCCTCACCACCCTCCCAGGGAGGAATCCCTTCCCTATATCCTGATGATATCCCCCTGGGCTGTTTTAAACCAAGAAAACTGTTTTTAAAGGACCATTCCCTGTTGGAATGTTTGGGAGGTGGCACAGGGACAGTGTTTGTCCTGCTGAGTGTGTGTCAGGAGAAGCTGTTTGGGACCATCCCAAGGTGTTTGCAGTGCAGCAGGGCAGGATGATGTTCTTCCAGAAGGATTGGCAGGAGTGTGGGGAGCAGGAGAGACACCATTCCACGTGCAGAATCCACAGCTGAGTGTCCTTGGCTAGGAGATGTGAGCAGACAGCAGAAGGTAACATTCTCCCTCGTATGGGAGAATATCCCAGCGAGGACAGTGGATGAAAGTGGCTGTTCCTGATGCAGTTGGAAAGCAGAGAGACATCTGCCACACATCAGACAAGCCTGGCAGGTGGAAACCACAGCAACTCTCCCTTCTCCTGCCTTCATCCTCTGCCTGGCACATCTCTCCTCCTCACCAAGCTCAGTGAGGCACAGCAGCCCCCAAAATCCCAGCTCTGCCATCCTGGAGTGTGTGTGGGACACATTCTCAGTCCCTCCTGGCTTGGATCTTCCCCTGGAACACACACAGAGCTGCAGGAGCCAGGAGGGCTCAGGGTGAGACTGAATTACTCAGCATCTCTCAGTGTCTCCCATCCCTGTCCTCCTCTGGATCCCTCTTGACAGCTTTGCCTTTTTTTCCACAGGGCTGAATTCTTCTTCCTTGTGCTTTTCCCCCACCCTGGAGCTTCCTCTCTGCTGTTATCTGCTGTTCCAGCTGCCCTGGATGCTGAGGGATGCTGGAATGCTGATCCCAGGGACATTGGGAAAGGGTTTTGGGGCAAGAAATCCTAATTCAGCACTTACCTGTGCACACATGGGAGCCTGTGCCTGATCCCAGGGGCACAGGGAAGGGTTTTTTGG
>NW_008673267.1:0-1177 GCF_000695815.1 Acanthisitta chloris
CGGGGCTCCCCGGGGCGGGCAGGGAAAAAACATCCCCGGGGCCGATATCGGGCTCCCCGCCGCTCTGGGTGTCCGTGGCCGCGGGTGCTCCCTCCGCCCCGGTAAGCGCTGAGGGAGACGGAGCAGCCCTCAAGCGTCTAGGCAAGAAAGTCTATCAAGTCATCTTTACTTTGCAGCTTTTATTAAAAATATAAATATTAAACATTCTCTTACACAACCAAGTCGACCGAGCGCTGAAAAGATGTTTTATTGTGAAAATGTTTACAGGAGAAAAAGTGGATTGAAAGTAGCTTACAGAGATTCCCCCTCCCACCTCCCTGCCCCTAGCAGAAAAGTTTTCTCTCTTCTTGGCACCATTTCTTCCAATGCTCACACATCCCTACCTAGCGATGGCACTAGAATAACTGGGAAATGGAGAAATAAATAAAGGTAGGGGAGGTTACGAACGACACTCGTGTTTCTGCACTTGGTACACGGTTGTGCATGCTAGTCAAGGGACAGAGGCTGTTCGGAGTACACCCTTCTAGGTTTAAAGCTATATAAAAATAAAGAGATGACATCAGAGCAGCACTATGGTACATCGGACGGTGTAATTATTCTTGTGCTAACTGCGGAATCTCTTTGGCAAGGCGGGGAGGGGCCGTTTCATTTCCCGATTATCTCCATCAGTTTCCTGTTGCTGTGAGCTTGCTGCGCTAACTGCTCGGCTCGGGCCATCTCCAAGACTTCTCGCAGGAGGTGGAAAGTCAGATCCAGAGAAATAGGGGGCTCCTCGGAACGCTTCTCCCTCTCCACGGCCTCACCCTCGGCTTCGCCCTCCTCGGGGCTCCCCGGCGAGCGCTCGGGCAGCTGCTGCAGCTGTTGCACTGCCGCCCGGTAAAAAAAAGGCTGTAGGTGGCTGGTGCTGCTGGGAGAGGCGGAGAAAGAGCCAACGGGTCTCTTGTGGAGGTTGCCCAGGCGCAGAAAATATTCTTCTCCCATGCGGAGCAGGACGGGCAGAGTTTGCTGCTGCTGTTGCTGCTGCTGGAAGAAATCTGGCTGGTGCAAAGCGCCGGAGGCGGCTGCCGGGCTCTTGCCGAGAGCTCTGCACTCCTGGCAGGGCAGGAGGGCGACCAGCAAGATTCCCGTGGAGACCAGCAGCGGGATCTTCATGGTCGGGGCCCAAACCTGCGGGAGC
>NW_008673268.1:0-336 GCF_000695815.1 Acanthisitta chloris
CTTGGAGGGGAAGGGGCGGCGGAAAGCGGACGCCCTGTGCACACCTCCCACCCACAGGCAGCCAGGAGGGAACCCCTGCCCGAGGGTCTGGGCTGGGGGTGTCGCTGGCAGTGCTGCGGGGCACCCAGCACCGGCGCTGCAGAGGGCACAGGGCTGAGTGCCTGTCCAGAGCTTCCAAGGAAAGAGAGAGAGAGAGAGAGAGAAAAAGGAAGCATTTCTGCAATGGGATCTTCCTGCTGCTGCCGCCCTCAGAGTGGGCACCGGGTGTGTTTTCCCCAGCCAGGGCTGCCAGGAGGTGGCTGTGCAGCAGGTAGCTGGGCATGGCTGGGTTAGGCC
>NW_008673268.1:369-622 GCF_000695815.1 Acanthisitta chloris
CCAGGATGGGCTGGAGAGGGCCCAGGACATCACCAGAACGGTCCTCCAGGACGCGGCTGCTGAACAGCAGTCACTTCTGTGGGTGACAGAGGGATCCCCCTCCGCTGGGACAGCGCTGGTCGGGGCCCATTCCGTGCTCCCCTGCGCAGCTGTTTGCCTGTCTCCAGCACAGATTTCCCCCACGTTACATTCTCGCGCAGGACAGGGCAGCTGGACGAGGGCAGCGAGCGCCAGTCCTGCCAGACACCCCACA
>NW_008673268.1:676-994 GCF_000695815.1 Acanthisitta chloris
CCCCTGCACCAGGCAGAGCTCGCCTTGGCACCAGCATTTTGGTTCTCAGTCACACCCACAGCCTGGCCTGGGTTTGCCACCGAGGGCTGAGCGCCCCCTGGTCCTCCCACACACAGCACACCTCCCCCCGGCCGGGGCAGCCTTGCCTGGTCTCCCTCCAAACCGTCGGCTTTACAGTGCAGCCCTGGGTGTTGTGAAACGCCAGGAGGAGGGCAGGGCTTCGGCAGCCAGGCAGGGCGAAGGTCTCACCGCTCAGGCACCCGTAGACCTGCAGGGCTCGGGGCAGTGCGAGGAGCAGGTTTCACCCCGGCTGGCCCA